>NW_024967251.1:0-12053 GCF_019238085.1 Lagopus leucura
AAGAATTAAGCATTTTTGAACCACGGACCTTAGGAATAGAAGTGTAGAAGGCTTGGATCTAAGATTTTACCCTCCCACAATGAATGCTATAGGAAAGGGTAAAAAGAAGAACTTTGTAAAGAGGGAAGAATACACTGTCCTCTGACACTTTATTAGTAACACATATGGAACACAAAACTCAGGAGAAAATGACACAATGTTAGACAAAAAATAAAATGCACATTAACAAAAAATACTGTTAACCAAATTAGTTAGTGAAATGTTGACTTCAGATAGAAGATAGACATTAAAAATAAAATACGGTGAGGAATTCAGCATGGATATCACTCACAAATGTGGAAATCCTATGGCAAATAGGATATGGCAAATGGATCTGTTCTATTTTGGTATCACAGAATCGGAGGGGTTGGAAAGCTTTTTTGAGACCATCCAGTCCAACCTCTCTGCTAAAGCAGGTTCCCTGCAGAAGATAGCACAGAAAAGCATTCAGGTAGGTCTTCAATGTCTCCAGAGGAGATTCTACACCCTCTCTGGATGGCCTGTTCCAGTGTTTTGTTACCCTCAAAGTAAAGAAGTTCTTCCTAATGTTCGTATGGAGCTTCCTGTGTTCTGGTATTTGACCATTGTCTCTTGTTTTGTCACTGCACATCACAGAAATTTGACTCCCACACTTCAGATATTTATAAACATTGATAAGATCCATCTCAGTTTTCTCTTCGCCAGCCTTGAAGGCTATTACATGGATCTTGAGATTTTCAGAATATATATATGTATATATATATACACATATACATGTAACACATAAAAAATCAGCTTTTAGATGTGCTAATATTCTTCTAGAGCAATTATATTTCACATCTTGGCACTTTAAAGGGTACAGATAGTCCAGGACCACATGTCCATGTACGACAAAAAAGTCGAGATAGCTGCAAAATCACAGCTCTCCTGAAGTTTATGGCTTCTTATTACTATAAAAAATAGTAATAAGCTATTTTTATCTTCCTCCAGATCTTAATTTAGCCACTGTAGTCAGATTAAAAAAATAATAATAAAAAGTCTGTTTTTTGTGAATGTTAGTCAAGTAAAGCCCAGTGGGTTTTAGGTGGGAGTATGCATATAAGAATATTTTTTCTGGGTTTAGGACTCAGACGAGATTTAGCTCATCTGGCTACTCCAGTATGTCAACATCAATCATTAAGTTGTCTGATTAACTGTAAAAAGGCTTATTACGTGTCACTTATATTTGTCAAGAAAGACATATGTTTCATATCTTTATAACACATTCCTATGAGTTTCAAAGTTTTCCTAGTAACTGGAGAATAATTAGGTTTGTTTGAATGGTTCTCCCTTCTACAATTACTCACTGTTCAATGGCAGTATAGGAAGTCCTGAGGAAAAAACTAAGTGAATGTTAAGTCCACTTCTTCACTTCATCTTAAGTGAATTTCTTCACATCTTAAGGGAAGAAATGAAGTTTCATTTAAATGGCACTCTTTCCTCTACGCCAGGATGGAGGGAGTAGACATAACACTACATGGCACCAGTTAAGTACTACTCAGTGATATTTAAAGATAGAACCACTAGCCATGTAGGATCCTTAAATAATCCTATGGAATTTTTACAAGAGCAGCACAGTTAAACTGGAGCTCAGTCCAGACTAATATTACTGACAGATGAGTAGTATTTCCCTCAGTTTCAAATGGACTAATTTCATTTCAATTCTTCTGCCAGACTCTTCCATAGTTTGCTAGGGATTGTGGTTGAGCAGCACCTTTTATCTTTCAACTTACTTGCAAGCATTATATTAAATGTAAGTTCTGTATGCATAAATGCGTAAGAAAAATAGCAAATAGTATCATGAAATCATAGAATCATTAAGGTTGGAAAAGACCACCAAGATCATCTAGTCCAACCATCAACTGAACACCACTGTACCACTAATCATGTTCTTCAATGCAACATCTCCACAATTCATGAGCACCTCCAGTGAGGGTGACTCCACCACCTCCCCGGACAGCATTTTCCAATGCCTCACTGCCTTTCTGAGAGCAAATGTTTCCTAATATCCAACCTGAACCTTCTCTGACAGGGCTTAAGGCCATTACCTCTCATCCTATCACTATTTCCTGGAAGATGAGGCCAACACCCGCCCCTCCACAATCTCCTTTCAGGTTGTTGTAGAGAGTGCTAAGGTTTCCCCTGAGCTGCTTTTCTAGATTACAAAATTCCAGTCTCCTTAGCTGCTTCTAGTAAGACTCATGTTCCAGACTCTTCACCGGCATTATTACCCTTCTCTGGACAAACTCCAGGGCCTGAACAACTTCCTTGCCATGAGCGGCCCAAAACTGAGCACAGCACTTGAGGTTCAGACTCACTAGCGCCAAGTACAGAGGGAAAATCACCCCTCGAGTTACGCTGACTACACTGTTTCTGTATGTATCTATATTCATATATATATACGTGTCTATATTTCACAATGGCACTATTTCAGAGTGCCACTGGCTTTCTTGACCACCTGGGCACACTGCTGGCTCATGTTCAGCTGGCAGTCAACTAACATTCCCAGATTCTTTTCCACCTTGCAACTTCCCAGCCACTCTGCCCCACTCTTTCCAGCCACTCTGCCCCAAATGTAGCGATGCATAGCGTTCATGCAGAACTGCTCCCAACTGGTTACCTCTAATTCACGCTTGGGACTAAGCACTCCCAGCTTGATTTTTAGTCTTCCTTAGCAAAATTTCTGAATTGAGTATTCAGAAAGGATATAAATAAAGATAAATAAAACTTTAGCTCAGGTACAAATGTAACACTGAAGTTGAAATTGAGAGAGAGAGAGAGAAAAAAAAAAAAAATCCAGTGGAAAGGGAATAAGTGAAAGTTTTCTTTTGGCATTACATTCAAGGAGTGAATAGCTCAGAAAAGTTAAACAAGCTTGTCTGAATTAAGAGAAGAACTTAAGAGGAAATTTTGGAGAGAAGATGCACTGGAGGAAGAGGCTGAACAAACCACATCTTTGCAACATGTTCAGGTACTGCACAGAGGAATCTGTGTCATTTCATAGTGGAAATTTAGATAGCTAACGTGGGCAAAGAACTCTGGCATTTCCATACTCAAATGTTTAATTCCTTGGCCTTCAATTTTTAACTTACCTGGTTTTCTTACAGAAGACAAACACTCTGCAGTCCTTCCAAAATATCTAATAAAGAGTAAATTTTCACTCTCTTTCCCTTTCCAAAAATGAAGAATAAAATGACAAGTAGAGAAGAATAATTAATGAGGAAAATTATTGCATCACATCAAGTTACTCCAGTAGCATTCAGGATTTCAGGAAGCAATATGAGATTGTTCACCATCATTAGAATCTAAGCAATGAAATAGAAAACAGTGCTTTAATACACACTTCTTTCCCTAATATGGACTTTCATAAGCACATAGATAATCACAGAACTGGCTTTTTTTGGTAATAGCTTGTGTTTTATATTCTACAAAGTGGGCAGGTCTAATGGGAGGCCAGAAATGAAATTAAATTGCTCTTCCACAACAAAGTACTCCTTGTCTCCTTTTTCTGTACTCATTGATTTATATGCACATCTTAGAAATAGGGGTCCTTAAAAATTGTATCTCTATAGCCCCATAAAACTAAAGGAGAGATAAAGGACTGGACTAATTCCATCCAAAGTAATATGATACTAATAACAGTGATCTAATGCCAGGTGCCAGAAAAGCACCTCTCCTATGAAGAGAAGATGAGATATTTGGGGCTATTTAGCCTAGAAAAGAGAATGGAGCCGCTATAGTGGCTTTCCAGTATTTAAGGGAAAGTACTTGCAGGAAAGATTGAAGGAGCTTGTTCAGAGAGTAACGATAAAACAAGCAGTAATGGTTTTGAACTGAAATAGGGTAGACTTCGATTAGATTTTAGAAAAAAATTCTTTACCATGAGGATGTTCAAGATCAAGCTGAATGGAGATTTGGGCAAACTGATGCAGGGTAGCATTCCTGCCCATTGCAGCTATATGGCCTTTAAGGTCCCTTTCAACCCAAACAGTTCTAGGATTCTATGGTTCTACTTCAGAGGGCTAGGTACAAGTCTCTTGCAATATTCTCACTTGCAATATTCATATACTGTTCTCGAATCAGGTTTCACTAGCCAGATGCTTTAACATGTGTTCTAGAAGCTGTAAATTCCCCAGACCTTTACATGGTCTCACCATTAATGCAAACACAGTTCAAGCTTTGACCTTATTTGTGAAGTTGGTTTATTTGAAAATCTTTAGGCAAGAACAAGAAATATCTTACATGTGACTGTTTACTGACCCTGCATGAACAAAATTGCCTTGCCTCAAGACAAAAAGAAATTCTCTGGAGGTTAATTGAAAGTTTTTCCTCAAATAACGCATACTACATTTCACTATATTCAAGTCATTTTTCATAGCCGCATGTCCGATGAGGAGCTGCACAATCTCAATGGCACTGGTAAATTTTAAACTCTTTCAGAGAAAACAGGAGTTTGTTAATTGTATTTTTTTGCTCAAAAGTAGCCTCAGCAGACTAGATTCCAAACTCATCTGTTATACAAGTAGATCTGCAGAGAAACTCTATTAATTTCAGTCTTATTTGGTAATTCACTCTGGCTGTTGGCAAAAGAAAATATCCAGAACATTAAATGCTGGAATGCAGTCCTCAGTTCACAAAAATGCCTTCTTTTGATATCTTTGTGTAATTAGCATTCTGAGTTATCATCTTTTCAAAATACTATTTGATTGTGAATTGACAATATGTTCTAGCAGTGATTTCAACAGTCCTATTTGACAGTAGATTTCAATATCCGAGTCGGATATAAGAATTTGGCACAAATGCATTTTACTAAATTAATAACAAAAATTTCAGAGAGTGAGACATTATTTCTGTTATAAGTTTAACCATCATTACAATTATCTATACTTTCAAATTAACAACAATCTTCCTCCTATCCTTCACCCAATCTTTGAAAGCATTGAAAAGCGTCTGAGAAATAACCTGTAACCCAACCTTTGGAAACTGCATACTTCATAAAATAGATATTCCTTTGTTTGAATTTTGCATTTTATTATCATTATTTTTGTGACTATGATCATCATTGTATCCATTTATCCATTCTGCAGATTTATCCATTCTGCAAAGCCCACATTTTAAGAATGAACAAGAACTTTGCCATCATTTCGGCAGGTGAAACACTATTCTTTCACAGCCAGGACCAAAGCCTGATTATTTATTGATATAATGAAGATACGCAACAAGACAGTACTGTGCGCAAATTGCAAACTAGTGGAAGAACACACAGGTCTCTTCTGAATGCTTCAAATGCGCTTTGAACTCTGCATCATGTCCTAAATTCACCACAGAAAGTTGATGCAGCAAAATAACAGAATGAATTTTAATATAATTGGTGCAAAAGAGCAGAAAAGTCCACAGAGCTTTACCCCTTTAGCTGAAAGGGTACTGGCAGGTGAAAACAAAAAGGAGAAAACATTTTTTTAATGGAAAACTCAGCTTGGAATAAGAAATTAGTCTTAACCAGCCCTATTAAAAAAAAATGGTAAGACCTGTAATTAGATACCTCAGAGCATAGAAGGTTATCCTCTTTCCCTTTTCCATACATAAGCTCCCCTTTCTGGATTCCCTCTGTATTAATGAATCTGGAATGTCTCTTCTGCATCACAGAAAACCAAAATCCAAAGAAAACATGGCCAAGGATGTTAACACTGGAACTGACGTCTCCTCAGTCCCACAGATTAATGCATAAGCAGTTAGAGTTACACTATCTAACCATAATATTCCTTTCATTAAGAAGGCTGTAGTGGCACCCAGAGAATGACATAGTCAGAGTTAATAGAGAGAGTCTTCTGCTTTACCTGCCACATAACTGTACCAAAAAAAAAAAAAAAAAAAAAAAAAAAAAAGAAGAAGAAGAAGAAAAAAAAAGGCTACTTAAGGTTGGAATAGAATTGATTTTTTCCTGGAATTCAAGCTCAAGAAGAAGGACTTCTTCAAGTGACAAAAGGAAAACTAGGGAAAATACAGGAAAATACGGGCTCTGCTGAATGAGATGGCAGACCTATTTACATAAGGCGATGAAAAGACTAAGATATTGAATGCCTTGTTTTTTTCCTCAGACTTCGTCATGATGACAAGACTCCTGGAAGGTCTCAGATACCAGGCTGAAAGGCTGGATTAGGGAAGATGTACCTTTGTCGGAATAGGATAAGGTCAGGGAATACTTTAGCAAACTAGGCATACGTAAATCGATGGGCCCTGATGCAATGCATCCACAAGTCCTAAACAAGTTGGCAGACGTTGTGAAGTCACTCAGCAATTTGGGGTCAATCATGGCAAGTGGGAGAAGTGCACAAAGACTGGATGAAAAAAAATGTCACAGAGGTCAAGAAGGAGGCCTGGGGAACTGCAGACCAGTCAGCCTGACTTTGATCTCTGGGTAGGTGATGGAACAGCTAATACTAGAAACCACCCAGTTGGAGGCCAGTCACAGTGGTGTTCTCCAGGCCTCAGTATTGACTCCAGTTCTCTTTTGTATATTTAGCAACGATGTGAATAAGGGTATTAAGCCGCAACCTCAGTAAGTCTGCAGACGACAAGAAGTTAAGAAAAGAGTTGATCTGCTTGAGGCTAAGAAGGCTCTACGGAGGGATCTTAATGGGCTGGACCAATGGGCCAAAGCCAGTTGAATGAGGTTCAAGGCTAAAAGCCAGATACTGAACTAGGGTCACAACTAAGCCTATGCAATGCTACAGACTGGAGGAAGAGTGGCTTTAAAAATGCCTGGAGGAAAAGGACCTGGATTTGCAGCATGATAGGCAGCAGAAATAGCAATGTGCTCAGATGACCAGGAAAGCCAACACCATCCTAGCTTGTATCAGAAATAGCGTGGCTAGCAGGACTAAGGAGATGATTGCACCCGTGTATTCAACTCTGGTAAGGCCACATCTTGAATACCATGCTCAGTTTTGAGCATCTCACCAGAAGCAAAATTTCAAGACAGTGGAGCATGTTCCAACAACGTGGCAACAAAGACAGTGCCAGGTCTAAAGGGCAAGTCTCATGAGCAGCAACTGAGGGAACTGGAGTTTCTCTAGGAGTTAGCCTAGAGAAAGTGAGACTTAGGGGAGACATGATTGCTCTCCTTAACTACCTCAAAGGTGATTGTAGTGAGGCGGTGATCAGTCTCTTTTCCCAAGGAAAATCAGTAGGACAAGAGCAAATGGCCATAAGTTGCACAAAGGAAGGTGTAGGTTGGGTATTAGGAAAAAAATATTCACCGGATGGGTTGTAAAGCATTGGAACAGGCTCTCCAAGGAAGTGGTTGAGTCATCATCCCTGGATAATATTTAAAAGACTTGTAGATGTAGTGCTTATGGACATGGTTTAGTGATTGACTAAACTTGTCAGTGCTATTGAAATGTTAATGAAATGTATTTGATGATGTGAGAAATCCTTTTCAGTGTAAGTGATCTTACAGTTTTGTAATCTCCAGGCACATGAAGGAGAAGAAAATCATCAGGAGTTTGGATTCACCAAGGGAAGGTCATATCAGACCAACCTACTAAGTTTCTATAATGAGGTGACCAGCCTGATAGATGAGGGGAGAACAACTGTTGTTTTCCTGGACTTCAGTAAGGCCTATGACGCTGTCCCACATAAGATAACCTAATAGATAAGCTGTTGAAATATGAGCTGGATGAGTAGCAGTGAAGTGGATCCAAAACTGTTCAGTTCCATCTGTGCCTTGGCATTTCTGATCCCCTCTCTATATGTCCAAATAGCACCCCTGTGCTCTTCCCAGGCCATACCAATAGTGCTTTTATTCTATCTGTTTTATTCAGAAGCAATTGCATGCCTGCACTTATTTCACTTATTTTGTTTCTCTTTCAACTCAATAAAAGATTTAATGTAGTACATAGTGCTTTTATGAACATGCTTTCATGAATTCCATAATAAAAGCTACAATTCCATATAGCATGCAAGGAATAGAATGTGTAAAATGTATTTTTTTTCTCTTCAAATTAAATATTCACAGTAAACAATTGAAATACACCGTCAATAAACTAGAGTCTGCCTTGGAAAGACCAGAGACAGATGAAATACAACCATAGTTCATCTTAAACTTCTCTTAAAATCTTTGAGGAAAGGTGGCATGAAATCAAGAAAACAAACCAAAAGGAAGAAAAATTGAATAATCTGATAATGCTTAGAATATAGCAATACTACTGGATAACATTGCATTCTGGTTCAAGTATTGACAGGCCAACCAGAGGTGAAGCACTGCGGGATCTGGTGCTCACCAGTGCAGAGGAGATCATTAAAGGCATTAAGATTGGAGGCAGCTTAGGCTGCAGTGACCATGTGCTGGTTGAGTTTGTGATCTTGAGGAATGTGGGCCAGGGAAAGAGTGTGGTCTTGCAGTATTCTTGGTCCTGGTATATTTAAAATAAGAGTTAGTGTTAATTCTTGCATGACGTTTTCTCAAATTCTTGTATGACCCTTTCCATCCTTCCCTAAAACCTTAAACCAAATATAGAATCACAGAACTGCAGGGGTTGGAAGGGACCTCTGGAGGTCATCAAGTCCAACCTCCCTGCTAAAGCAGGTTCCCTACCGTAGGTTACACAGGAAAGTGCCCAGGTGGCTTTTGAATACCTCCAGGGAAGGAGTTTCCACAACCGCTCTGGGCAGCCTGTTTCAGTGCTCCAACACCCTCACAGCAAAGAAGGCAAAGAATGAAAAATAGAGTCAGGACACTGAACTTCGGGAGGGCAAACTTTAGGGTTTTCCCCTTCTCTGTTAAGGTACTGTTGGACGAAATCCCCTGGGAAGCTGTCCTTAGAGACAAAGGAGTGGAGGAAAGCTGGCTACTCTTTAAGGATGTCTTTCTGACAGCTCAAGAGCTCTCTGTCCCTCAGAATAAGAAAGCGGGCAGGGGAGGCAGGAAGCCAGCATGGCTTGGCAAGGACCTGCTGGTCAAACTGAGGGAAAAGTACAGGTTGTACCAGCTGTGGAAACAAGGACAGGTCAGCTGAGGAGAATACAGGGGCACTGTCTGGACTTGCAGAGAGGGGACTAGGAAAGCCAAGGCGCAGATGGAACCAAGCTTGGTGAGGAATGTTAAAAGTGAGAAGAAGGGATTCTACAGGTAAGTTGGCCAGAAGAGATAGGCCAAAGAGAGCATACCTCCTTTGGTAATTGAGAAAGGAGAACTGGCTACAACAGATGTGGGGAAGGCTGAGGTACTAAATGAGTTTTTTGCCTTGTTCTTCAGTGGCAACCAGGATTCCTGTACATCTCATGTCCCTGAAGCTCACATCCCTGGGCCCACCCTAGGCAGGAACTGAGGGATTAAACCCCCCGTCTCTCCCCCTCTCCTCCCCCCCCCCCCCCCTCCCCCCCCCCCCCCCCCCCCCCCCCAAGCCCGCATGGGCAGAGCAATTCTGAGACCACCTCATGAGACTGAATGTATACACATCATGCCATACCTATCTGGTAGCCTTCTATGCTGGAGTGATGACACTGGTGGGCAAAGGGAAGGCGACTGATGTCATCTGCCTAGATCTGTGAAAGGCCTTTGACATGGGCCCGCACCACATTCTTATCTCTAAACTGAAGAGATATGGATTAGAGGGATAGACTATTTGGTGGATAAGGAATTGGCTGGAAGAATGTAGACAGAGGGTTGTGGTGAATGGCACTACGAATGTCCAGGTGAAGGCTGGTGATGTGCAGTGTCCCTCAGGGTCTGTCTTGGGACCAGTGTTCATCAGCATCTTCCTCAATAACATCGATGACTGGCTCAAGTACACCTTCAGCAAATTTGTCAGTGCCACCAAGCTGAGTGGTGTGGTTACACATTAGCAGAAAAGGATGTCATCCAGAAGGACCTAGACAAAATCAAAAGGTCAACCTTATGAGGTTCAACAGCAAAGTGCAAGGTTTTGCACTTGGGTCGGAGTAACCTGGGATATGTATACAGAGTGGTAGAAGAACTCCTTAACAGTAGCTCTGCAGAGAAGGACCTGGGAGTCCTGCTGAATGAAAAACTGAACATGAGCCAGCAGTGTGCTGTTGCAGCTCAGAAGGCCAGTGGTATCCTGGGCTCCATCACAAGAGGGATGGCCAGCAGGGACAGGGAGGTTGTTGTCCCTCTCTACTCTGCCCTTGAGAGGCCCCATCTGGAGTACTGCGTCCAGGTCTGGAGCCCCCAGAACAGAAAAGATGAGCCAATGGAGAGGGTCCAGAGGGGGGCCACAAAGATGATCCAAGGGCTGGAGCACTTTCCTTGTGAGGACAGGCTTCTTCAGCCTGGAGAAAAGAAGGCTGTGAGGAGACCTCATTGCAGACTTCCAGTATTTAAAAGGGGATTATAAAAAGGAGGGGAATCAACTTATTACGTGGGTAGATAGTGATAGGACAAGGGAGAATGGTTTTAAGCTCAAGGAAGGAAGGTTTAGATTGGATGTCAGAGGAAGTTCTTTGCAGAGGGAGTGGTGAGGTGCTGGAACAGGCTGCCCAGTGATGTTTTGAATTCTCCGTCCCTGGAGGTGTTCAAGACCAGGTTGGATGGGGCCCTGGGCAACCTGGTCTAGTACCAGATCTGGAGGTTGTTTGCCCTATCTGTGACAGGTGGTTGCAACTGGGTGATCCTTGAGGTCCCTTCCAACCCAAGACATTCTATGGTTCTGTGAGTCTCATGGATAGTCTGTGATTATCATTTGGAGAACATCTGATCTATGACTCTTTGAATAGAGAAATCACTACAGTTTAATGGAGAATTGTCTATTGCTGAGACCTGTGTCATTCAACGTTTAAACACCACAAGGCTTCTTACTTTCCTTAGTCAAAATCAACACCTGTAAAGTTGTGACTGGTGGATCATAGAGCACTAAGATATTTATTCATATAATTGCTAACTAAGAATAACTTTCTCTTACCATGTTCCAAACAAAAATGCGGGAATAAGTATTCCTATGTAGTTTTCAAGCAAAAATGTGTAGTGTGCTTTAGATTATACAAGGTCATATCTTGTCTGCTCCATTGTATCTCTCTATATTGCCTCCATTACCAATTGCTTTGTCAGCTTGTGCAGATGAGGTCTATAATACGCATACCTACCTTAGGAAACCCAGATAGCTATTTGTCAAAAATATGCACATAGGTGAACAGATGTAGCATTCAACAGTTATATGTTTGGTAACTCAGATGTGGTAGTGATGAGAAATTCACTTTTTATCACCAATATTTGTTAAAAATATGTTGACCAAATGGTAAGGACTTGTGATACAGATTCTCCAGGCATTCCACCAAGGCAAAAAGAAGATCAGGATGAATCCTGATAATCTTCTTCAGGCTTGAAGACAAACTTGAATGATTACATCTGCAGTTCTTGTTTCCCCCAGATTTTCTTCTGCTTGTACCGACACAGTGAGTTTTCAGTAAAGACGCTGGAAACACACCAATGCAAAACTAGTATCTGAAGTTTGAGCCAAGCCCAGCTGCTGCAGTTGATGCTTATTGTTACAGGCAGTGATGAATAATAAACAGAAATCATTTGAAAATGTCAGTTTGTAGGTACAAACAAGTTAATTTTTTTACTAAGATTTTATAATTAGGTATGAACTGTCTTATTTCATTAAACAAATAAGGATCTGAATATTTCAGTCATTTAAGCTGAATTGCCAGAGTCCTGAATCATGTCATAGCAGTCATGATCGCTATCCCTGCCTGTTCCCTTGAGGCCTCCCTCACATGCTCGAAGACCAGCACGCCATTTCAGCATCCTTTATGCCCTCCACTCAGGACTCACTTCTGGCGTCAGGACCACCACCTCCTGCCTGACACAGTGAGGCCACACTGGTCCCCAGCTTCCCACAGCTTTGCCCAGCCCAACCAAGGGCCCTGCAGAGCCAAGCCCGCTCTCAGGCCCATGTCCAGACCCAGTCTCAGTTCCATTCTCATCCTGGTGCCCGGTGCTAGTGCAACCCTCTGCTGTCCTGCTTCTGGTTGAT
>NW_024967252.1:0-295 GCF_019238085.1 Lagopus leucura
CACCCTGACCCCCAGCACCCACAGCACCCTGACCCCCAGCACCCATAGGGCACCCTGACCCCCAGCACCCACAGCACCCTGACCCCGAGCACTCATAGATCACCCTGACCCCCAGCACCCATAGGGCACCCTGCCCCCCAGCACCCTGACCTCAGCATCCACAGCACCCTGACCCCCAGCACCCACAGCACCCTGACCCCGAGCACTCATAGATCACCCTGACCCCCAGCACCCATAGGGCACCCTGCCCCCCAGCACCCTGACCCCCAGCACCCCCAGCACCCTGACCTCAGCA
>NW_024967252.1:395-678 GCF_019238085.1 Lagopus leucura
CAGAAGGAGCTGGGGAAGCGCGCCAGCTGCATGAAGATGCTGAAGCGCTCCGTGCGCGAGCTGACGCGCGGCTGCAGCGGCGGTGGGGATGCGCAGTGGCTGCAGCAGCAGATGGAGGAGCTGAGCGCGCGCTGGGATGCGGTGTGCAGGATGTCGGTGTGCAAGCAGGGCAGGCTGGAGGCGGCGCTGCGGCAGGTGGAGAAGGAAATGGGGCTGCGGGGATGGGGCTGCAGGGATGGAGCTGCAGGGTTGGAGCTGCAAGGGCTGCAGGAGTGGGGGATGC
>NW_024967252.1:778-1073 GCF_019238085.1 Lagopus leucura
CACCCTGACCCCCAGCACCCACAGCACCCTGACCCCCAGCACCCATAGGGCACCCTGACCCCCAGCACCCACAGCACCCTGACCCCGAGCACTCATAGATCACCCTGACCCCCAGCACCCATAGGGCACCCTGCCCCCCAGCACCCTGACCTCAGCATCCACAGCACCCTGACCCCCAGCACCCACAGCACCCTGACCCCGAGCACTCATAGATCACCCTGACCCCCAGCACCCATAGGGCACCCTGCCCCCCAGCACCCTGACCCCCAGCACCCCCAGCACCCTGACCTCAGCA
>NW_024967253.1:0-1205 GCF_019238085.1 Lagopus leucura
TTTTTGCCCAAGACTCTTTTTATGATTTTCAAGGATCAAATAACATGCATAACAATTAATTTTCCATAGATCATTTCTTCTTTCTTTCATCATTTTGCGTTCCCTTACTTTCTGGCTCTGAACTTTGCTTCTACAATGCAAAGGGATTCCAGCCACCACATGCATACAGCCAAGACATTGTAATGTGAATTAGATACTCAAGCATACACAACTTGTAACCCACATGCTACGTGTATCGCAACTCAACTTGCACCCCCTACAGCTGTATCTATCATGGCAGCAGCTCTACCCTGATGAGTGGCCAGGCCTAGCCCAGACTCACAGCAAGGTTTGCAGAGCAGCGCTGGAAAACAAAGCAACAGAACTGAGAAAAGGCTGTCTCCTGAAGAAAATATTTTAAACAAAGTCACATGGCAAAAGAAGGTAATGACAGTGCTTTCTAATGGGATATAAGCGCCACAGCAGGTAACCGTACAAGACCATATGACCATACCTAACAGGTAACCATACATAACCTACAAGAACCATAGCAGGTGATGAAGAAAAATTAGCTCACCCCTTCCAGAAACTAGTAACAACTCCAAAGAAGAGCAAACTCAGAGAGACACTGCTCCCTCTGCTGCTAACACTTACATAATAGCACCTTTTCCAATCATTGCTTGCACCTGAGCTCCCTGGGATAGCCTTGACCTCTCCACTAATGTTCAATCATTGGTTCAGGCTGTGAAGGGATGGAGTGCAGCAGAGTTGCCAGGTCACAGCCTGAACCAAAGATTGAGTAGGTCAGGGGTAAACTCCTGCTGTTTTGGAAACGTGAAGTACAACGTGCATCGTGATGCAGGTACAGTACCTATCAATGATGTGATTGACAGGTGATTGTTGACAGTCTTCTTATGGTTCTGTTGGAACGGTAGTTGATGTTCCTTCTGGAGACTTATCTTCTTCAGTTCAGGTTTGGGTTCACCGGTTCCCAGAATTTCAGCACTTCACCACCTGCTGTCATGACATACCCTCGTAGACACTGAAGCATGCTGAAGTGTTGATGCTCCTACCAGTGGTCCTGTGGACTTCACAGCCTCAAGGGGAGTAGTACAGACGTTTCAAAGGTATGAGGAGTGGTGGTTCTGCCTTCAGTGGTAGGACACAGGCTGCGTTTTGGTCTTGAGTCAAACACCTCCACTTGTGCTGGGGCATGTCCTGGCCTT
>NW_024967254.1:0-261 GCF_019238085.1 Lagopus leucura
GCAGTGTTATGGGGTGCAGGGGGAGCTATAGGGCATGGGGTGCAGGTAGGGCTATGGGTATGGGGTGCAGGCAGTGTTATGGGGTGCAGGCAGAGCTGTAGGGGATGGGGTGCAGGCGGGGCTGTGGGATGCACACCGCTGCGGGATGTGCAAAAGGCCGTGATGTGCATGGAGAGCTGTGGGAGGTGTGCAGGGCCGTGGGGCGCATGCAGCGATGCGAGGGGCACAGGCAGGGCTGTGGGGTGCACACACACACCCACA
>NW_024967254.1:271-3770 GCF_019238085.1 Lagopus leucura
CGCCCTGCCCTGCGCGCTGAGCGGGGCTCAGCCGGGACGGGAGGACGGAACCGAGAACAAGAAGCGGGAGGAAGGAAGCGGCGGCGAGCCGGGTTCAGCCCGGCCGGGCAGAAACACAGCGACCCTGGGGGTAAATATTATTGCAGCACAGCGCAGCTTCTCAAATATTTGTTCTGGGCGGCCTTTCGACCGTGGAAGGGGCAGAGATCTCCTGCGCTGCTCTGCACTGGGGAGCTCAGCCCCGACGGCGCGCACAGAACGCAGCGCAGGAGGAGGGGACCGCGCTCGGCGCTCCCGGTGTCCCCCCGGTGGATGCGGAATGAAGCCGGCAACTCCCGGCATCGCTGATCGGTGACCACAGCCCCGGTTTGGCCGCGGGCCCGGCAGGAAGGCGGCTGCTCCCGCGCCTTTCCTCGGCTGCTCCCGAGGGATGGGTGCTGTGGGGACGGCGGTGTTGGGTCAGGGTCGCACTGGGGGACGCCCCCAGACCCAGGGCACGGTCTGCACGCTGCGCCCGACCCCCCGCAGCCCCAAAACGCTGGCATCGGAGCGGGCCGAACCAGAGCCTTTATCTCCCCGCAAAGCCGGAGAGGGCAGAAAGGAAGAGAATGGGCGGCGTGATTAGGAAAGTATTTCACAGCTTTCCTTGGCAGAGCGGCCGTGCGGTGAAAGAGCAGAAATGCGGGACCCTCCCCGTCCTACAAACAGGGAGAGGTGAAAAGCTGCGGCTCACACCCGGCTGAGGGGAGCGTGAGGGGGGTGAGAAGGATGGGGACCCATCGCTCCTGCGGCCGTTTGTCCCCGTGAGAGGGGTGGGATGGGGATGGCAGCGGACATCCTTGCTTCCAAAGCCTTGCAGAGCGCACGGACCGTTCGGGGATGAGTCCTCGGACGTACCTGCACCTCCCGCGTGTGGTAGGCGATGATGAGCCCCAGCAGGATGACGGTGGAGAGGCTGATAAGGCATTTCAGGGCCAGGGAGAACATGGAGTCCTGCAGGAAGAGAGGAGGGGAGTTGGGGTCAGCGATGGGGATGGAACCGAGGGACCCCCATGGTGAACCCACCGCCCTCCCCGCAGCTTCAGCCACCCACCCGCACCCAGCCCAGCAGTATGGCACCCTGATGGGTGAGCCAATTAAGACCCTCCTGCTAATTAGCTCTACGTAAATCAACCCCTGATTCAGTGGTGACTACAGCAAAACGCTCCCCACCTCCTACAGGTCCCTCTGGGGAGGGGCTGGGTTCATTTTCCCCGTGCGAGACCCCAGACCCTATTTGGTCGCAGGGAGTCCCTCGCTCAACCCCAGCGCTGACACAGTGGTGCCATAGAGAGGGGACAGCAGGACGGACAGACGGACGGCAGCATCCATCCCATCACCGTGCTGAGACCCGGCGCGCTCACGGCACGGCACCGCCTCCTCCCCCATCCCATAACCCCCACCGTGGGGCTTTTCCAACGCGTGGGATTATTTAGGGTAACGTTTCCCCCGAGCAGAGGCGGCACGGGGCGCTCCGGCCGCGCATTGTGAGCGGCTCCAGCACTTGGCACCCGCCGTGCAATTGTCTGCACATAATGGCCGTGTTGAGAGAAGTGCCGGGACCAAACAACGCTATTAATAGGCGGCCCCCAGGGAGGGCTCGTGCCAAGGACCCCCCACCCCCCCTCCTCCCTTGAAGCGCCCGCCCTGCCCACGGGACCCACGCCGGACCCCGAGGCTTCGGGACCCCGAGCGCTCCGGCAGCACGGCGGCTATTTATAGTGAAGCGGTGCCTGGGGGAACACCGGGATTAATTGCAGAGATGTCACTCCCGCAACGGATCTGGCATCCTTTAGGGCCAATCTCAGTCGCCGTCTAGACATCTTTAACCCTCCCGCTGCCAGCGTGGCTGCAGAGCTTTGGCATCACCCCACCCCACAAACCGTGGGATGCTCCGATGCTCCCCGACGGGGGTCCTGGCACCGGGTGCCGTGCACGGTGCCAACCCAGCATGGTGAGGATGGGTGGCAGATGGGAAAATCCCATGCCCGGTGCATCCCTCCTCTGCTGCCTGCCAGCACCGACCCCGTGTCACCTCCTCCGTGGGGACACCCTATGGGTGAGCACACAGGCAGATGGGTGCCAGCACGGCCCCAGCACCGCATGTCCCCACGGCAGAGCTCCGAGGGTGCAGCGCAGGGGGCTGACCTCCAAGTTGTGCCTATAGGGCAGGATGGCAGACCCCCCTGGCACGGCTATGGGGCAGGTTGGCAGCCCCCCTGGTGTTGCTATGGGGCAGCTTGGCAACCCCCCCTGCACGGCTATGGGGCAGGTTGGCACAACGCAGCCGCGCAGCACCGCCGGAGCCCAGCTCTGGTCACGGAGAAACGCAGCAGGAAGAGCTGCTGTTGGCTCCCATAAACAACACCGTGGGGGCACCGAAACCTCATCTGGGGGGGCACCGACACCGCGGTGCCACGAGGGACCCCGACACGTGCGCTGCTCGCACCGCGTGCCATTCGTGTGCCCCCAACCGTCCCCAAAGGGTGGGCAGGGAGCGGAGCGCGGCCGCACCGCACCGCGCCGGGGTCCTCCCTCAGCCCCAAGGAGCGCGTGGCATCTCTAATGGGGCCGCGCTGGAGCTGGGCCAGGGCCGGCGGCACCGAAATCCCCATCCACGCAACAGCTGCCGGCCCCGCTCCTCGGGCACGGCCACGGCTTCGCTGCGAGCTCCGGTTTCCCAACGGAGGGGGCTGGGGGGTATTTATAGAGCTCCGGATCCGTGCGGGGAGCACCTCAGGGTGCATCACCACACGGTGACCCCGACCCTCCTCCGTCCCCGCCTGCACCCCGAGCACCGGCGGCGGGGGCAGCGCTGACTCACGGGAGGGTCTCCCCCGGCTCACACCGCGGCCGTGGGCTCTGCGGCTCCGCAGGTGGCAGTGGGCAGAGGGGGCGAACAGCACCTCAGCGCCGTTCCTACAAGCGGGAGAGGCTCCGGAGGTGGAGAAACGCATCAGCCTTCTCCCTCCCCGCGAGGTTGGGTGCCGAGAAGAACCCGGTGCCCCCCAGCATCACCGGGGTCCCCACTCCCCGTCTCATCCCGTTCAGCTCCATAGGGACACCGGAGGGTCCCCGCGCCCACGGGACTCCCAGACACATCCCCACCTCCTCCTCTTCCTCCTCCTCCTCCTCCATCGCCCCCTCTGCCCGCACTGCTGGATGACGGCGGCGGCGGGGGGGGGGGCAGCGCGGCCCCTTCCCACACCGCTCCGTCCCCTGCACACGTGGCACCGCCACACGGGGACCCCCGGGCGTCCCCCGAACCCCCGCCCCCAGCGCTGTCCCACGGACGCCCATGGGTGCCACACAGCGCTGTGCCTGTTCCCTTCCCCTCACGGATAGGTATAAATAACATGACAGATGTCTATACAAAGAGTTATTCATATCGCTGCCAACGAGCACAGCCAGGGAGCAGAGCTGAAAGGGTTGTGGGGGGGGGGGGGGGGGGGGGGGGGGG
>NW_024967254.1:3870-5003 GCF_019238085.1 Lagopus leucura
AATTAAAAGGAAAAAAAAAATATGGAAGAAAGGGGTGTGGAGGAGGACGGAGGGCTCCGCTGCGCCGCGGCTGCTCAAGGAATGCCTGGAGAGGATGGGGACGGCCAGCAGGGACCCCACGGCTGCGTGTCTGCACGATGGGAGGGGATGAAGACCCCCCCAGAGCCCCCACTTTGAGAGCCTGGGAGGGGTGGATTCGCTCCTGCCCACCGCCAGGGACGTTTCAGGGACATCCTCTGGGGAGGGCGCCCACCTGGCAGCAGGGCCTCCATCCCCACCCTCAGATGCATCCAGGTCCCCTCTCTGCCCAAAAGGGACACGCGGGGCCTTTGTGGGGCCTACGGGTAGGAGCTGCAGGTGGGGACAAGACAGGGGGTGGTGATGCGGGGGTCCGGGAGACCCCTCCCCTCTTTATCCAGCAGCCACAGCAGTGACAGACCCCGTTTCCTCTCCCGACGCCCCCCCCCAGGCACGTGGGGCACACGGGTGCAGCACCCACCGAAGCCAAACCATCCGTCCATCACCACCCAACCTGCCCAACGCCCAACGTGACCTCGTGAGTGAATCTCCCAACGCCAGAGGGGGCAAAGCGCCCCAAAGCCCACTTATAGGGGGCACCGATACCCCAACGCCAATCCCATGGGAAGCCCAATGCCCTCAACGTCAACCCTACAGGACTCAATGTCCTCAGCGCCCACCCTACAGGACCCCAACATACCCGACGCCCATCCTACAGGGCCCCAGCGTCCCCAACACCCGTCCTACAGAACCTCAACATCACCAGCACCCACCCTGCAGGACTGCAACATCCTCACTGCCTACCCTACAGGACCCCAAAGTCTCCAGCGTTCATCCAATGTCCCCAGCACCCACCCTACAGGACCTCAACGTCCCCAACATTCATCTTACAGGGCCCCAGTGTCCCCAACACCCCCAACGTTCATGCTATATGGCCCCAACATTCCCAACACCCACCCTACAGGACCCCAACATCCCCAGTGCCCACCCTACAGGATCCCAACGTTCATCCTATAGGCCCTCAATATCCCCAATGCCCACCCTACAGGAACCCAACATACCCAACGTTCATCCTAGAGGACCCCAACATCTCCAGTGCCCACCCTACAGGACCC
>NW_024967254.1:5013-6114 GCF_019238085.1 Lagopus leucura
TTCATCCTACAGGACCCCAACATCCCCAACATTCATCTTATAGGACCTCAACACCCCCAACGCCCACCCTACAGGACCCCAACATACCCAGCACCCATCCTACAGGACCCCAACATCCCCAATATTCATCTTATAGGACCCCAACAACCCCAACGCCCACCCTACAGGATCCCAACGTTCATCCTGGAGGACCCCACCACCCCCAGCGCCCACCCCACAGGACCCCAACACCCCTGCTGCCAACCACACAAGACCCAAACATCCCCCGCTACCCCAACACCCCCCTTCCAGGACCCCACCGCCCCCCATACCTTGGAGTAGAGCCCCCAGGACAGCTCGGTCTCGATGACCATGACGACGATGCCGAACATTCCGAAGATGAGCGCGTAGTCGCTCAGCCGCTTCCTCTTCTCGAACAGCGCTCGCCGGTGGCCCAAACGGTACCCGATGTTCTGAGCTTTGCGTTTGGGCCCTTTGGCAAAGCCGGCGGGTGCGGGGCGGGCGGGCGGGCGGTCGGCGCGGGGGCCGTGCCGGGTGGGGGGCCGGGCGGGGGGCGCGTGGTTGTCCTCCCTGGAAACGACGATTTCGGGGGGTCCGCCGGCACCGAAGAGCTGCAAGGGCTGAGCTTCGGGTTCGGCCTCGATGAGGTTCCTGCGGGAGGCACTGAGCCGGCTGAGGGGCTTCATCACCCCCCCGCTGTACTTGCAGGAGCTCATGGCGATCTCGGTGAAGGGGTTGCTGTCCCGCCGGTGCACCAGGGGGCTGGGCTGCCGGTGTTTGCCCCCCGACGGCACCGCCGAGCCCGGCGAGTGGCCGCCCAAGTGGTCGCTGAGGTTGAGCTGGCTGCCGTGGCGGGAGGAAGGGTGGAGGGCGGCGGGGGCGGCGGGAGGAGGGGCCCGCAGCGACCCGGGCGAGGAGTGCAACAGGCTGTGCTGGAGCGGCGGCAGCGCGGCGGGCGGCGGCGGCGGCGGCGGCCGCTCGTCCCCCGACGACGGGCACGGGCACCGGGGGTCTTCCTCCAGATCCCCCACGCCCGAATCGTGGAAGTGCCCCGACGTGTCCATGGCGGTGCCGCCTCACCGCCCGCCGCGCACCTGCCCC
>NW_024967255.1:0-12947 GCF_019238085.1 Lagopus leucura
AGGAGAGTGGTTAGGCCCTGGAACGGGCTGCCCAGGGAGGTTGTGGATGCCCCGTCCTTGGACGTGTTTAAGACCAGGTTGGACGGGGTCCTGGGCAACCTGATCTGAATGTGTATGTTTGGTGGCCCTGCCAGGCAGGGGGGTTGGAACTACATGATCCTTGAGGTCCTTTCCAACCCAGGTGATTCTGTGATTCTGTGATTCATTTCTAATATCATGCAAGTAAAATATGTTAAGAGAGGAAAGAAGCAAGTCAAATATATTCTTGCAAGGCAGGACACACTGTGCATGCAAATGAGCTCATGTATAAGCCCAGCTCTTTCAATGCAGTGAAATATTGCTTTGGAGCTCATTCAAAATACAAAATACAGAGAAGCTATTTGGTAATCAGATGCCCTCTAAGCAAAGGAAATCTTATGTTCCTTCAAAAATAGGGACTAATCAGCAGCGATTAGTCCCAAGATGAAAATAAATGTGATAGTCACATTCAGCTAATTAAAACAATTCATATATGCTTACATTATGGTTGAGGCCATTGTTTGATAGAGGATCAGTAGTGTCTCAGAGAAAGCTACTGTTGGACATATCCCTCTGATAGATGCATCCACTCCTCAGTATTTCTCTGTGCCAGAGAAGTGCAGGCTCTCATTGCATTATACTGAGCAAGACATAGTGGGCTCCAATACACACAGAGCCATGGTTGGCCACCTACCTGGGGCCAGCAGGTGAGCTGAGCTGGAGCTCCATTTGACACTGGAGATGAAATGTCCATTTGAACTCTTGTCTGCTAAGAGGCTATCTATACCCTAAAGCAAACAGAAGATAAGACAAAGAACTGGTAGTTCTGAAAAACACCAGCTCCTCACGCTCCAATCCTGATAGCTAACATGCAATTGG
Source organism: Lagopus leucura (assembly GCF_019238085.1). Taxonomy (NCBI): domain Eukaryota; kingdom Metazoa; phylum Chordata; class Aves; order Galliformes; family Phasianidae; genus Lagopus; species Lagopus leucura. The sequence continues at coordinate 898 of NW_024967255.1, forward strand.
CTTCACCTAACATGATCCCTGCCACTTTTTCTCATGGCAGTTAGCTGGTGAGTTCATATTAGTGATGAAGTCCCTGGGTGAAGTGTGTTTCTGAGCCAAGGGTCGGGAGAAGACTCGAGTATAACCTTAACTTTTTCTCTTAAATAAAATGTGAGTATTAAAGAGTCCATAATCCGTGCTCATCTAGGTTCATTTCATTCAAAATTTAGAATTTAGAAGGAAGATACACCAATTAAAAAATAATCAAAAGACTGATGTTTGGTTGATGAAAAGAGGCTCAAAGACACTCGGTATAAGTAATAAAAATAAATTTATAAGAGGCTATGTAATGCTTAATGAGCATTTATACATGTTACATGGTGGAGGAAATCAGTATATTGTATTTTGGAAGACAGCAAACAGTATTTGCAAAGCAGCCTATCAGACCCCATAGTAACTGACTGACTGTAAAGCAATTACTTGTAATCTACTTACAGTAATTTGTAATTGGATTTTTAATGTAAAATGTGACCAGAAAAAAGAGATTAATGGCATTATCTCTGACTATATTGGGTGCAACAAAAAAAAAGTATGTCGAAGAACAAATTTAATGTATACAAAAATGAAAGCTGGATTGGAAATAGTTTTTTGAAGTTTCATGTCAGAATGAATTCTGCACTTTCTATCATAATCAGATAGAAACTAAGCAGACAGAAGAATCTGAAGTGCTGCAGTAAGGAAGGGCTTTAGCATCAGTACAAAGACATTAATGTGAAGATCTGGTGTTCCCAGACCCAGGGTCAAAAATCACAACGGTCAAGACAGTTCGCAGTGAGGAAAAAAACACTCAACAAATACTTAACAAATACTCATTTCTGGCAGTGTAATTACAATAGACACTTTTACAGCACTGATGGAAAGCACATATGAGGCTTCATTTTTTTTGGTAATAAATTTTCCTTGACAAATTTTAGATTTAATTTCTGACTGGCTTTATGTGTACTTCAAGGGGGGTGGCTGCAGTGCAAATGAATACATGCTAATTTAAAGAGTGTGACTTACAGCTTGTCATACCCTTTGCCTAAGGCACTTTGATACTTAGATTATGTTATCTACTCTTGTGTCTGGTCATGTGAGATAACGCAGTTGTTAAGCAAGTCACATTTATTATCTTCCTACAGTATGTTCTCTTGTAATGACATGCTTACTTAGCAATAGTGAGTACCTGGAGAAAATCTGCAATGGCTACACTCCTGTCAAAAACAAAATACGTGGAGTCACAATTCTTACAGTTCACATGGCATCATTTGTGTTTCTCTAGAACATGGCTGTGCTTTCATGGGCAGTTGCTGTCTTGGAAAGATGAAATCTTATTTCCTGTGAGTCTCTTCTCCCTTCATAGCCCTTTATATCTTTGGAATGCAGTGTTCTAAGGGTGACCACTGCCAGGAGATTCTTCCATCTATCCTGTGGCTGTTAGCAGTCACAGGGTGCTGTCAAATAGCTCAAGGCAGATCCGTGTTTGGATCTGCTTTGCCATACTCAGAGCAGAGACATGAGCTTTGGCTTCTTTATGCATATGCTGATGCTCTTGTCACATTGCATCTCTGTTGGCAACTGCCCTGCATGTGCATGTCATGACCATGGGGCTGCAGTGCAAGCCTCTTGCTTACAGATTAAAAACAGCTCATCCCAGCACAGCTGGGTGAAAGCTGGGTGAAAGGAGTGCTTTCCTGACAGATAGGAAATAGGCTTCAAGTCTCCAGGCAAAATCATACACTTGCAGTAATTTCAGCCTTCATTTTCCATCGGCACAAAAGTTAGCCAAGCCAGAAAGTTATTATGATTTCTCTAAATCTTTTTTTTTTTTTTTTTAAATAAGAAAAGTCCATCCTATTAAAGCTGGAATATATATTTACATTAAAAAAGCTGTGGTTTTGGTAAAGATAAATTTTCTAACAAAAAATATTCTCTGTTGGAAAATTCCCAACCTATCAGAAGAAGTACCATTTGGATTACATGCTCACTAGGATAAAATCATCCTATTAATAGCTTGGGATTTAATATACATTTATCAGCAAGAAAACCAGTCTCAGAAAATTTTTCAACAGCAATTTAAAGGAAGTTGTGTCTAATCTATCCAAACTTGTTTTTAAAGTAATCTTCTAAAATTGAATATTTAGTGAGATCCTTCCTGTATCATCATTAGGGACTCTCGAAACTGCTATTAGAAGCTTCTGATAACTACCACAGCACTTTATATAATTATAGTGCCTTTTCTCCTTTTCAAAAGCTTGACATTGAACATTAAATGATGTCTTCACTTTCTCTTTCTACTCTACAGTACCAAGAAAAACTTCTAGTCTAGGTAGAAGTCAATATGGGATTGGGAATTTAGAGATATAACAAAATAACGTTAATAATGTTAACATGTATGATAAACAGTTCTGCCAAATAGTTGGGGCTTAAAGACATTGGAAATTTTTGTGAGAATTTGTAGGTAGACTTTTTGCAGACAGAAACTGAAGAGGATATTGTGCTGTTACTTTAGTCTGTATTCATTGACTGATTTAATTTTTCCCCTCTTTCTCTTAACGTATTTAAATAACATCTCCTTTTTACACTCCTGAGCTCACCAATAAACATTTTTCCACATTGTCCACACGCCCAGCTGGCCTTCATCCACTTCTTTCCTTGCAGCTGAAGAACCTTAAATCTCCTAAGCTGCAGGTGACCAGTCCTCAGGGGTGAGCTGGTCCCAGCAAACACCTGGATAAAATCCTGATCTTTCACATTCCCAACCCCAAGACAGAAGGAGTTGAGAAACTCAGTTAATGTGTTCATGTCATTGTGACACAAACTCAAAGAAAATGGTTTTAAAAGTGTGCATGGACTTGAACAGATATTTGTCTCCATTTTCAGAAAGTTGTACATCATTTTGCCCAGAGAGTTGGTGGGTGCCCCATCCCTGAAGACACTTGAGGTCAGGCTGGACAGGGCTCTGAGCTCCCTGATCGAGCTGTAAGTGCCCCTGTTCACTGCAGGGAAGTTAGACCAGATGGCTTTTAAATTCCAATTTGAATGATTCTATGATTTAGAGCATTGCTGGAGGAGGAAGACCTTATCAAGCAGCAGTCCGGAAGGCTGGATGACTTACAGATAGGGTTCACTGGTTATTGATACATGCGTAGATTAAAAATATATTGCCAGTACCAAACAGAAAGAGTTAATTGTGCTTTTGGCTATGTCTATGCTGCTGAAAAAGAGAGAAGAGTGTAAAAGACACTGATTCTTGGCTTCTGGCTAAGTAACACCATTTGGCTCAGGTCCACAGTGGTTATGGCTGCTCTTGTTTGTAGCAGATCTGTCTTGCAAAGACTTGTCCAAAAGCAGAGCCAGAAAATGGTAATCAAACAGATCAATGGATGAGTGCTCAAGCACACCACACCTGGGCCAGCAGATGATTTCAGGAGAAGTGGCTCTGGAAAGACTACCCAGGTTTCATTCCTCATGGGAATATAATAGCAGCCTTCTAGGGCTGCTGGGTTACTTTATTCAAACAGTGATCCTGTGGGTGACCAAGGCATTTCCCAGTTCCAAACAGGAACAGAAAATCATAAATACTTTGGAAAAAAATGCTAATTTTTTATTTTCATTCTCAATGAATTCTCTCTTTTACCAAGTTTTTTACCATTTTTACCAAATCACATTTGTTCTATCTTTCATTATCCTTCTCTCCAAACTGCAGATCAGCCTGAACTTGTTACCATCCAGAGACTTTCTCATGGATTCAAGCTCCAATTAAAGGAGCATAAATGTGTTTCTGTTGGTGAAGATTATTCTCTTTCTTAAACCTACACCTAAATATGCAGTTTTAAACCTACACCCATACTAGAACTTTTCCCACTGTTATTATTCCATAGCATGCTAAGCAGGTTATTGGAGTTGGACTCAATGATTCTTGTGGGTTCATTCCAACTCAGTGCATTCTATCATATTATGCCTTACTAGAAGCTTCACTATCTATACACAGCTTTATTATATCACAGGGTACATAAAGCTGAGAAAAGACACTGCAAAAAAAAAAAGCAGGTTGCATAAGTACTTTAAAGGTCCTTCCTACCTCTTCCTTAAGGAATGTAGATATTTTGGTGATGTTTATTGTTAGAGAGTTTATTCTGCAGCACCATTCAGTATTGTTCATATATGGGCCTAATGAATTGAGAACAAAACAGAATTCCTCTACATGAGCTAAAGCAATAAAGAAAAGCATGTGAGATGCTGCTTTGGAGTGCACGTTTCTCTCATGGGATGAGTGGAAGGAGCGACTGTGTTGTATGGCCTAGGATTCAGATGAAGGGAAAGAGGGATGCAAGATGGAGGAAGGGAAGAGAACAAGGGCAGGATGCAGCTAAGCAACGATGTGTGCGAAATGAGATACCTGGTTTGTTTGCATCACTGTAACAGAGGAGTTAGGAAGGAGTTACGTTAGCCAGGAGGAAGACTACAGAGTGGTGTCAACACCTTGTTTCAGGGAAACATGCAATGCCTCACCAATCAGGTCATCGGAGTGTAAAGGCCATGGCTTGGAGGCAGTAAACCAGGCTGAGCCTTTGCACCAAGCCAAGGCTGTCATCATTTTCAAGAGACAAGAGCAAGGCTGCAGCCCCTGGAGAACAGATTTGCTGACCCTGAGGTCTGACAGCACCGACTGCGCTGATCGCTGTGAAACTGCGGAGGATGCCCTCAGCCTCGGGAAGCACTCTTCTCGTGCTGCATGAAAATTTGCTTAGCTTTTTTCAGATACCTGCCACGCTTTAATAAATCACTATTTTCCTGCATTTGTTCACAATCTCCCCTGAAATGCCGCTGGCTGGGTGAAATAATAATAACAAACATGCCAAGACAAGTCTCACACACTGCAGGCGTTGGTACTGCCCTCACAGCACACCCACTGCCAGGGAACATCCAGAAAAACCACTGCACACAGAAAAGAGATTCTCTAGAGGCAATGAAATATAGGCATGAAAAAATAAATGGAAATATTTAGTAAATTGCATTCCTCAAAAATTTCAGCTTTTTAATTAAGAAGTAGATATGAACTGAAGACAGAAAGAATAAAGAGAAATTGACACAGACCCATTACTTTCAGGGAACCTGTGTTTCCCACCTGAAGATCAGACCTACAGGAATTTAAATGAAAACTTAAATAATTAAAAAAAACAAACAAACAAACAAACAAAAAAACAAAACAAAAGCCAAGATGAATTCTTCTTGGTAGCTACAGAGTTGAAGCAGAAAATGCCATACCAATCTTTCTCACCATCAGTTGTCCACAAACACCTGCCCTGACAGCATGGCCCAAATGCGTAGCTCACTCAATAGCCACTCCTTCATAAGTAATAGAGAAATTATTTCACTAAATACTGTTTCCCCCTTGCTTTGCCTGCAAGAAGTCCTTTCCCTGTTTCAGCCCAGAGGAGGAATTGCTTGATAATGCCTAATCCTAGCACATTTTTAGTACCTAATACATTTAAAACTCACTGTTGTCTCCTATGAAGCATGTTTCGTAATGCCAGTGGTCTGCTTTTCTCTCTGTGGGTGGGACTGCCTCACTGTGTGCACATGAAAGAATTTTTGCTACAAAGGATGTTTTTTTTCAGTTTTATAAATCTAGGTTTGGATGAAGAGTACATACACCATGCTGGTGAGAGAGAACATTCTCGCAGCAACGAATGCAATTGAACATAGTTATGCAGACTCCAAAGTGTTTTTTCAAGCTGAATTTTTGCATGGGTTACATTCTGGGCATATATAAAAGAGCATAGTAAATGAAAGATTTACACCTGGAAAGTGCTTACTGAAGATACTTGTACCAATCAGTAGAAAATCTTCCTGCAGGCCCTACAATTTCTGAGAATTATTCTGCTTAACTTTTCTACTCATACCTCAGATATACATACATCAAAACTTATTCAGTGTTTCCTTCAGCCTAGATTTGGGACTTTTCTTACACACATTGAACAGACATGTCAAATGCAATTTTTCTTAGAATCACACAGATATTACGTTTTCTAAAGCTACCTGCTAAATGAAAGGAGCTAACACATCGACATGCCAACATGTTGCTTATTCACTGTAGACTTACTTTGACTTACTTAATCCTGCATTTGGCAATTGGCACTGTAAAAAAGGAATAGCTCCTCTTTGCTTATCATATTGCTCACCCTTCTGTGACGCTGTAGGGGAAATGCAGAGTGGCTAGTGGAAATCTAATCACCAGTCTTGAGAAAATTCACAATAATCTCATAAGCACTCAGTGTCACAGAACAGAAGACATTGATAGTGCATACATCTTCCTAATTCACCTCTTCTGTTCTGGTTCAAGGAAGATGTTGTTAGCTTATCAGTTTAAGAAGGCAATAAACCTAAAACATGTAACAGTTCGACTCTTGCCCAGGAAGAAGTATAAGGATCAGAACACTCTTAGTAAATATTATTCTAATTTCACCTTAAAGAAGAGATGGGGGTCTTATTTCTCAAAAGATTTCAGATGTAGGTAAAGCAAGACATTATACTAATCATGGCAGTAGATGTATGGTGTACAAATATGATAAAAATCCCATCGTAGTACTAGTGGGATGAGACTCAGTTTGAGACTCAGGGACCCAAATGTTTTCAACAAGAGTGGGATGACAGCACTATCAATGAATACAGTCTCAAGCTTCTCGTCACTTAGTTGCACAGCTCCAATCTTAAAATTTCAGATATTTTAAGATTTCATAGAAGTGTTTGAGTCTCTGCTGCTGTCCCACCCACAGGGCCAAGCAGGAACCCACAGATAATTCCTCCATCTTTCCATTTGACCTGATCACTTGGACAGTCATGGCTGGTGACTGCTGCTCTGCAATGTGATACAAAGCTATTTCCTCAAGCACTGTTCAAAAATCTCAGGGAAAGCACTGGGAAGAAAAAAAAAATATTACCAAAAAACCCTCACAAAAACCTTACTGTAGAAATTATTCAACTTTCAGTTTTTGGCGTATTGATTCTTCTGAATAGCAGCTGTGAAGAAATGCTGAATGTTTAATGCTTTGGCTACTGAGCATGCATCTATGCTTTCATGTCTCAAGGTGAAATTCTCTGCAGTACTCCTCAAGGCTTTTTTCTTATTGTTATTAAAAAGGTTTACTTTTCAAGACTGAGTTGTTGCAATATCTCGGCCTAATCTAGTTCAGCTCTGCAACTATATTTGAAGAAATAGGCCCTGAAAGCTCTTAGAAGTTATTCTGCATTCTTAGTGTTTTGGAAATGTCTTAAATTCCCAATAGTTTTGAGCCAATCTCAGGAACACAGGAGTACAGCCTTGCTAGATTAAATGGGAATAGCTCTGAAGTACATTTACGTGAATATGAAGCGTGCAGTAAAAGACTGAATGGTTTCTCCATTGATTATAAATCACATTGCAGTGTTACACATCTCAAGCAGTACAGACTGAGTTTTTGCTATTTTTTAAAATTACTTTTGTATAATACAATTAGTGTTTATCAAAGAGCATCATATGCCTGTAGCCCAGAAAAATATTTCTGTATTTGCAGATATGTTATCTGTAATTTAGTAAGGCAGCAGTACAATATAGTTTAAATGACTAGTTTACAAAGTTTCAGTTCTGCTCAGTTTAAAATGGCATAAATTTCAACTGCTGAAAAGTCATCTAGGCAGAAATTCTTAAAGAGAATCAAAACACTACAACAGTTCCTAAAACCATTCCTATTTCTGTATGAACTGTCTTTGTCTACAGTAAAACTGACCAATACTGGCATGAGCTGAAACCAACAAGAAGCAAATATCTGAACTAAGGTGTCATTCATCCTCACACTGAAATGCAGATTTATCAATAACTAGCTTGTCTTGCTCTATGACTTTATGAGGAGCAATTCTTATCCATTTTTCCTATGGAAAATGATGTAAAGATATGATGATAGAAGCAGTTCTGCAGGATATTCTTCACTATCTGAGTTTAATGTATAAAAAATCCGACACCCATGTATGCAAAACTCAGCACTGCATTTTCATTTTTTAATAGTAGTGCTTTCTATTTCTTCATTCAAGCCTCCATGGATCTTTCTCTTCATTGAAGACATGGCATTTTGCCAGAGGTTTTAAAACAACAGGAATTTGAAGAGTGAAGGGAAATGTCTCAAAAGTGCCTGAACCGAAAAGATAGGATGACTGTACATGAAAAATCACCATACATGTCTCTAGAGTGTTAATAGCACTAGACTGAGCCACAAGATTCAAGCTTTGAGCCATCATGTGGAGACTGAATGAAACTAGTTTCAAAATGATAACAGTGTATCACAAACAGAAATTAAAATAGAAGTGAGAACAGTGAAATGATTTGTGCTGTTTTTTAGATTATATCAGAAATCACAAACTGGGATTTTCACAGGGATGCAGCTCTTAGGGTTGAGATCCATCTACTAGATCCCATATAAATTGTTAAATCTCTTTCACCCTCGAGAGTGATCCACTCCCTTGATTTTCCAGGATTGTCTACGTTAAAAATGCCTTAATTCATCGGACAACTCCCTGTTTGGTCTGTAAGTTCCCTGTATATACACCTTACTTGTTCTCACCAGTCCAGTAGACTATGCAGAGGCCAGAGTGTTTCTCCAGCTACTGCTGCCTGGGTTAGCTTGCTGTCTAAAACAGAGACAAAGCCTGTGGCTTGAAAGCTGGATGGCTGAGTTGGCAAAGAGCACTTTTTTCTATCTTTTCTCCATCCCTTTCTATCCTCTCCCTCTGCTCTGGCCTCTCCTTGCCAACCAAGCTCATCTCCCCTACCCACTTTCAGACTAGAGAGGCTGTACCCACCTCTTCACTTCCCCTGGAAGAGAAACCATGCTTTTTTACTTCTGTCTTCTCCCACCAGCTCAGAAGGAGTTTCCTGGTACTTTTGAAGACAGGAACATTAAACACAACTTCGCTTTATCATCTGGGTAATGGAGAGTGGTTTGAGATCTTCCAGAAGTAAAAGATGGCATTTCCAAGACAACTTTTAAAATTCCATTTCAAGAAGTTATTTCACCTTTCTTCCCTTCCCTCATCACCTTCTGTGATTTGGGAGTTGAAATGGGTTTACTGGTTTGTAAGAATGGGAAGGTTTTGTAGCCCCTTCAATTCAGGTAAAAGGAAGGATCCAGATGACACTTGTCACCTCCTGGGTTTTAATAGGGGGACATACAAATAAAGTAGCCATTTGTAGGTGTGACTTGAAGTTACTTCTGGTCACCCTCCAACAAGGGATTCAAAGGATTCAGAATTCTACTTCCACAGAAGGGGATGTTCTGGATTTGCCCACTTTTTGGAAACACAGTTACAAAAGTGAATGAAAATGTTCTGAATTTAGATTTCTGATTTCCTACCCTCACACTAAATCCCACCACAGAATAAAGGAGAAAAACTGAGTGTCTTTTATGATCCAAAAAGGATTTGTCACACTAGATACAATAGATGGATGGAATCCTCAGACAACAAAAAAGGCATTTCAGGTTCTCTATGACACTTCTCTATTACAACAAAGCAGAGATGGATGGTTTATCATAGAATCATCACAGAATCATAGAATCATTTGACTTGGAAGGGGCCACTAAAGGTTATTTAGTTCAACTCCCCTGCAATGCACAGGGATGCCTACAGCTCCATCAGGTGCTCAGAGCCCCATCCATCCTGACCTTGAGCGTTTCCAGAGATGGAGCATCCACCACCTCTCTGGGCAACCTCTTCCAGTGCCTTACTACTCTTATCGTAAAAAAACTTTCTGTTTATATCACAGATATAAATCACAGAATGGCTTTGGTTGGAAGGGACCTCAGAGATCATCAAGTTCTAATCTCCCTGCCACAGGGAGGGTTGCCAACTGTTAGATCAAGTACTAGATCAAGTTGCCCAAGGCCCTGTCCAACCTGGGCTTAAACACCTCCAGGGACCAGATCATCCACAACCTTGTCTGGGCAGCCTGTTGCAGCACCTCACCTCTCTCTCAGTAAGTAACTTCCCTCTTACATCTAATCTAAATATCCCCCCCTTTTAGTTTAAAACCATTCCCTCTTATCCTATCACTATCTACCCTTACAAAAACTTGATTTCCCTCATGTTTATAAGCTCCTTTTAAATTTTGGAAGGCTGCAATTAAGTCTTCTCTTTTCCATGCTGAACAATACCAGTTCCTTCAGCCTGTCTTCATAGGAGAGGTGCTCCAGCCCTTGGAACATCTCCATGGCCCTCCTCTGACCCCTTCTCAAAAGCTCCACATCTTTCCTGTGTTGAGGGCCCCAGACCTGGATGCAGTACTCCAAATGGGAGCTCACCAGGGCAGAATAAAGGGGGACAATCACTCCTCTTACCCTGCTGGCCACTCCTCTGCTGATGAACCCAGGATACCACTGACCTTTTGGGCTGCAAGAGCACACTGCTGGCTCATGTTCAGTTTTTCATCAACCAGGACGCCAACGTCCTTCTCAGCAGGGCTACTGTCAAAGAGTTCTTCTCCTGGTTTGAATACATATATGGAATGAATTCGGCCCAAGTGCAAAATCTTGCACTTTGCTCTGCTGAACCTCATTATATCCAATCTGATGCAATTTGCTAATTACTTCTATAACAGAGGTGGATTTGACCTCTTCCCAAGTATTCCCAAGCTAGTTCATTACACCAGCAGGGGTATTTTGGACCTGACGATGCTATGTTTCTAATTTCACTACAGTATGTTAAAAAGTCTGCCTTAAAAGTCCTTCAGAATGTACTACGAATGCATACAGTTGGTGGGATCAAGGGAGGAAGAAGGAATGGCTATGGAAGGATACATTTTTTTAAGCAAATTGAACTTGCACTCTCTTTCTGAGAGAATTGAGGAAGAGCTTATTTGCCTGGTAGGCTGAGACATACTGTCAGTGATGAAGAAGGTAAATCTAGAAGCTATTACACAGCTTTCCACTGGGAACAACTAGTCATCAGCAAGTGGAAGTAAAATGTGTTGGGAGTTAGAACAGTTATGTGGTGGCGGAAGCGGTAGGGGAAAATGCACAAATCTAATTCGGAAGATAATTTTTTTACGCAGTGTCCCCAATGGATAGTGAGTTTTGTGCCTTGAGAAATGCTGAGGCTGTAAATCTATTATACAGTACTATTTTCAACTGAACGCATGCTTGTGTATGTTTGGAAATAGCCTTGTCAACAGAGAAGGAGCATTAAAACAGAAGATGGCTGTCCCAGGCACTTGTTCTGCCACAGTGATGAGCACAGATACTACCAATATAAGGCTGCAGAGTTCTTCTGCAGAGATTTTCAGATGAGAAAGGGATTTGCTGCTTGGAGACAATGCATGATGTGACTTCGGGGAAAACTGTCAAATGAATCTAAAGCAATAATAGAGCTATTTTACCTAAAAATGTCAGTATTGGAATTGGAAGCCTCTTTGGGATAGAAAGAGCAACGCCTGGTCAGAACGCTGTCGGATTTGATTGCATGTCCTGCCTGCACAGCTGGCAGAGAATTCCACAGCACAGCCTGAATGAAAATTATACTGACACCTACAGTGTCCATTATATATATTATCAAAAATTGAACCCTCACTAATCAGCAGTACAAAGAAGGCTGGAAGGTAACAAATCCCAACCTGCCAACCTGAGGCAGATTGGCAGTGTGCTGGCTCAGCAGCACAGATGCAATGGAGACATGCTTTGAACTCAAGGAGCAGGAGGGAGGGAGCTCCGTGTGTCTGCAAGTGTTTGGCTGACCTTTCTGCATGGTTCTGCACAGGATTTGCCAGAGTGGAAAAAATATATATTGCACCAGAGCATGGGTGACTGTGCTGTTCTAAAATATGAAATCAAGCTTTCTCTGCAAAAAAACAAATCAAAACAAAAACATAAACATAAACAAAAACAAAACAAAAACGAAAAACCAACCCTCCAAGCAACTATATTTTATATTTACATAGAAAAAAAGAGAAGAGAGAAAAGAGGAGAGGAGAGGAGAGGAGAGGAGAGGAGAGGAGAGGAGAGGAG
>NW_024967256.1:0-344 GCF_019238085.1 Lagopus leucura
GCGGGGAGCCTCGGTGTCAGCGCCTGAATGGAGCTGGGGATGGGCAGAGAGCTGGGGATGGGGAACAGCGGGAGCCCAAAGGAGGGAGAAGGGTCAGGACCTTTCCAACCCAACCTTTCTGTGATCTGTAAGGACCTTTCCAACCCAACCCTTCTGTGATCTGTAAGGACCTTTCCAACCCAAGTGTGTGTGATCTGTAAGGACCTTTCCAACCCAACCGTTCTGTGGTTCTGTGATCTGTAAGGACCTTTCCAACCCAAGTGTGTGTGATCTGTAAGGACCTTTCCAACCCAATCATTCTGTGGTTCTGTGATCTGTAAGGACCTTTCCAACCCAAGTGTGTG
>NW_024967256.1:444-1343 GCF_019238085.1 Lagopus leucura
TGTGATCTGTAAGGACCTTTCCAACCCAACCGTTCTGTGATCTGTAAGGACCCTTCCAACCCAACCATTCTGTGCTTCTGTGATCTGTGAGGACACTTCAGACCCAACAATCCCTTCGCTCTGTTGTCTGTTAGGACCTTTCCAATCCAAACGTTCTGTTGTGTGATCTGTAAGGACCTTTCCAACCCAGCCGTTATGTAGCTCTGTGATCTTTAAGGACCCTTCCAATCCAATCCAATCATTCTATGGCTCTGTCATGTTTAAGGACTTTTCCAGCCCAACCATCCCACGTCTCTGTGGTCTGTAAGGACCCTCCCAGCCCAAGAATCTTTGATCTTCAAGGACCCGTCCACCCCTCTGCCATTGCGCTCCCCAGTTTTCTCCTTACTGACCTCCCCGACCCCCAACTTGTGCCTTCTCCTCCCCCTTTAGGGCTGTGGGGGCGGGCCATGGAGCCATGGAAGGAGTTGGGTTGGAAAGGTCCTTGAAGATCACAGAGCCATGGAAGGAGTTGGGTTGGGAAGGTCCTTAAAGATGACAGAGCCATGGAAAGGGTTGGGTTGGAAAGGTCCTTGAAGATCACAGAACCACAGGATGGTTGGGTTGGAAATGTCCTTGAAGATCATAAAACCATGGAATGATTGGGTTGGAAAGGTCCTTGAAGATGACAGAGCCATGGAAGGGATTGGGTTGGAAAGGTCCTTGAAGATGACAGAGCCATGGTTGCCCCACATCTCCCCCCGTCTCCCCCCCACAGAGCACCACGAATGGCTGCTGAGCGACGCGGTGGATTTGCTGCCCTCCCTGCTGCTGCCCCTGGCCGGCCCTGAGGAATTCCCCGAGGACGAGATGGAACGTGAGTGTGGGGCCGACCCCCCCACCCTGAGTCCGTGCCCCCC
>NW_024967257.1:0-14531 GCF_019238085.1 Lagopus leucura
TGGTTCTTGGGGTTGTTGCAGGTAAGGGAATGTACTGAAAATATACCTCTGGTGAAACTGAGATTGTTCATTATTTAACATTTTCCTTTATGAAGTCCACCAGAGGTCTCACTCCTTGCCTATCTCTGTATACCAACAAAGCATGCTTTCCAGCCCTGATGGCTCTTCCATGCTGCCCTCTCCACATGATAAGCGCATATAATTTGATCATGTTGTGCTGTTGTGGTCTTGTATTCTGTTTGTGTGTGGCGTGTGGTTTAGTATGTGCATTTGATATCAGGGCATCGTCATTTAAGATATTGAAGGGAAGCAGCAGGGAGAGGGAATAGTTTTTTTTTCAAAGGCAAGGCAAATGACAATTCCAAGGTGTTTTCAGTTAGGGTTGTTAGAGTTGTTGAAGGTAAGGATTTGCGTGCCAGTTCTTAGGTTCTTTCTGGGTCATACAAAAAGGAAAAGGAAGTCCCTGTGTGTATGTAAGGAGAGTGAGAACCATGTGTTCTTTTCATCCCTTCCTCTCTTGCGGACACTCAGCAGCTTCTTTGAAGGAGTGACAATGCCAACAGCTTTATGCAAATCCAGTGTGGTAAAACTACTGCATATGTCTGTGTCTACTGGTACTGTTCTACAGGATCAGTGGCTCATGTGACCACACTGAAAAGACTGTGATTTAGAGGGTCTGGGGGGGGGCTTTTTCATATATTTTGGCTAGTTTCTTGTTTTATCTCCAGTGTTGGTGATGGGAGAGCAGTTGGGGGGAAGGTAAGGAAAAGGAAACTTGTAGAGTTGGCTGTATCAGTGGGGTAAGTTCTGATCTAATGGCATTCTAGATGAAAGGCTGCAGGAATCACAGTAACAGCTTGTCATTTAAATGACTATGTTGTGTTCAACATCAGTAATGAGTATCTCTGTGGAATAATTTCTGGTGTCAACTGAAGAATTCCACTTCAGGTGTTTGCAAATTCTCCTCACCAGTCTGTCACTCCTCTTACTGGTAGCAAATACAGACTGGACAAACACCAAAAACAAACAGTAAATACAACACCAAAAGCCAAAGAAACAATAAAAAAATCTGTGCCCTTGTCTTTCCTATTTGGACAATAACATTTTGTGTCTTCTTTAACAGAGTCATCTGAAAAATTGCAAATAGATTGTCCTGTAACGTGTTAGGCTCTAACCTGTTAACTCCACAGTGTAACCACAGTGACTTTGATTAAAAGGGACTAATGTGACTTTTCTGCTGCTACATATTGTGATCAGTGGCACGAAGCCGAGGTGGAGGCCAGGAACGAGCAGGGAGCCCAGGGGTCTGCGCTGAGTGACGTCCTGATTAATATAATCGTAATTAATGGTCAGGATGATGAGGCAGAAATGAGCAGACAAGAAGCTTATGCAGTATAACAACGGGTGATGCAAAGTCTTGCACCAGGGAAGGAACAACTCCATGCTCCAGTTGAAGCTGGCATTTGTCTGGGGAAAAAAGCAGCTTTGTGATGATGGGCCCTTTGTGGTGGACTAGAAATTGTGAGCCATCAATGTGCTCCTGCTGCTAAGAAGAGTTAATGTTATCCTTGGCTGCATTAGGCAATGGCTTGTTAGCACTGAGAAAATGTAATTGCCTTTCTTCAGTGTTGGTGAACCATGACTGGAAGTGCTGGGCACAGTTCTGGACCCGCTGGTACAAGTTACATGGAGATAGCTGTGAGAGTCCAGGGGAGAATGAAGATGCTGATGAAGGGAGGAGAGCACCTCCCCTTTGAGGAGAGGCTGCGGGCTGAACTGTTTGGGGAGGAGAAGGAAAGGGGCCAGCACACAAGCAATTGCTGTTTTTTGTGATGCAGAAACATTTGTAAGAGCTCATTTCTACATGGTTAGTTCATGACTGAGCTGGGAAGAGCTGTACCAGGTGATTGCAGAAGTAATGTTACTTAATCCTCCTTGTTATTGCAAGGTGCAGTTCTAATCTACCTCTCTGTTGCAACCTTACGCAGCTGTGTCTATTTCTCCACCCCCATACTTATTTCTGCTTCTCAGCTTCCCTACTGGTCTGTTGTGTTTGGCTTTGTGTGCAATCCCTTTTTACAGTGCCTTAAGAATCCTGTATTTTGCACACTCGAGTGTGCTTCACTTGTCCACAAGGATGAGTTCTCTTGTTGTCTTTCATTTGGCACTGTGGGGACTCTTTGCTGGTAAGCAACACGCACACGTTTATGTGTTTTGATATCTTCTGATAAAAGAATCCTTTTACCTTGACCCCTTTGTGCTTTCTTTCTGAAATGAGCCAAGCAGCGTACCATACCTGCATCAAGTAGGCCATGTGCAAGTAGAGCAATTGGGGTTCCAGAGTGATGTGCAATGCAGCAAAGAAATAAATGCACTTAAAATTCCTTTACCATGTCTGTATTTCATTTGTTGTTTTTCATTTAGGAGAAGAGAAGCAGGATTATATTCCGTCTACTATTAATCTGTTGCATATGCACGGCGCATCTGATGTGGGATGCCTTTGGAATCTTCTAGTTCACACTGATTTTCCTCGTCTTGTGTTTGCATTAGGTGTTGTGAATGTACTCCTGACCACTCCTCTCTGGGTAGTGAACACACGGCTGAAGCTGCAAGGAGCAAAATTTAGAAATGAAGACATTGTGCCGACCAATTATAAAGGCATCATAGGTGAGCATCTGTTGTCCTCAAACAAGGAGGAGCTCCTGCAGTGAAATCCCACAGCAAGGACTCTGAAGATGAAAGACTCCTATTTGTATAACAGATCTCCTTGTGGAATCTCTGTACTCCCTTATCACTTTGCAGTCATGCAGTTTGACGGGAACCTGGACTGTGCCACCTCTGATGGTAACTGAGAGTTTGTTCTGCGCACATGTAACCCCAAGGCTTTCTGCAAAGGCACACGACATCTTATCCAAATCCTGCAGAGCCCAGTGAGCCCAGCAGTGTGCTAGCTGGGAGGTCTGCCTCTGGACAGACCACTTGCCAATTTCCTTTTTACTCACTGTCATCTCTAACCCACCCACACCTTCAGGCTGCCTTGCTCTGTACGGAAAGAAGAAGGTTGTTGGGAACAGGGTTCAGAAACTTAACATTGATTCTGAGCTTGGAGTGGAAAGACAAAGGCACCTGCATGGCTGGCAAGCTTTACTCACGCTAAGAGCGGTGTGAGGAAGAACCTCCTCTGTCACTGTTTTGCCATTAACTTCCCGTTTAGAAGAAAGGATAAAAAATGACACAGAGATGAGTGTTGAGGACTGTAATAAAAGCGGAGCATCAGCCTTTAAATACAGCTTCACTCTTCTCTAATTGGAATGTTGTGCTCATAACCATAACGGCTTTTTTCTACCTTATTTCTCAGATGCCTTCCATCAGATCATACGGGATGAAGGAGCCTTAGCTTTATGGAACGGTACTTTCCCTTCCTTGCTGCTGGTCTTCAATCCTGCCATACAGTTCATGTTTTATGAAGGCTTTAAAAGAAAGCTCTTAAAAAAGCAGACACAGGTAAGTATGTTTTGAGACCGGGTGATGGACGTTCTCTGTGAAGAGAGAGTTTCTTTGGAGAGATGTACATTTGCTTCCGTTTTTTGTTGTTATGGAGGTGTGGATGTTTTTGCTTTTTTTTTTTTCCCCCCCTGTTGTTGGGTTCAAGTCAGTGTATTTTTTATGCAGGCGTGTGATTGTGATGCCAAGTGAGCTCTGGATCTTCCCACTCTGAAAGAAGTTGTTACTGTGACAATTCTTCTTTCTGTAAAAATAAAGCTGCACCTCTTGTCCTCATCTGTTTACATTTACTTGCCACCCTTGATGTGCATTAGGCATTTAAATTCTAATGTATCTGTTTGAGAAACAGGTAGTTATACCTACCCTGTTACCCTCCCTGAAGTAAACTAAATATGTTGGTTTCCCATATTTCTGTTTGGAACCAACCTACTTTTATAATTTGGGGAATGCTCTGATATGGATTTCTAGTAATTTTTGTTAATAAATTCACAGAGATGTGAGCTTCTACACTTTCTTCTGCTGAAATCCATTCTTTTCACCTGCACTGATTTCAGTGTCTTTGGTGCATCCTGGACCATGATGGGTTTTGGAGGTGAGGATGGACTTCCTCCATGTGCAATTAACTACTGAGGCATGGAGTTTTTTATCCTCCGTTGTCAGGACTATAATTCTGCCTGAGGGGCGTAGTGGTTCTCTCATGATCATATATATAATCACATTCTAGTAGACATTCAGTCCATCACCTCGCCCCAAGACCGTGTTGTGGATGTGTTAGTTTGTGTGTTCTGAAGCCTGACCTGGTTGTGAATTGAGGGCTTGCTTACTGCTACTATACCTTATACTGCTTCCCATGCTGGTGCTTTAAGTTTGATTCAGTTGTATGGCTTTATCTTCACGTTGTTTCAGTAAGCTAGCTGGAGGGTACAGGTGAGAAATTCAAAAGCTTGTGAGTAGGTAGAAATTACAAACGAACTCCCATTGTGGGGAAACTGCTTGGTCACCCTGTGTTTTGACTCCTAAAAGTGAGATAAGCTCAGGCTTCATTATACCTCTTTTATTCCAGAGATGCTTAGAGAACCAAGAAGCAGGTAATGATACTGAACTGTGAAAGATATGCAGGTAACTGGCTGACGGGGTGCTTTGTGTTCTTTCTGTATTGAACAGCTCACATCTTTGGACGCTTTTGTCATGGGTGCAGTAGCCAAAGCAGTTGCCACCACCCTCACTTATCCTTTGCAGACTGTACAGTCAATCCTGCGGGTGAGTACTCTTCTTGTTTTCTTCTTGTCTGTTCTTTGAAGATGGGTACTGATGGAACTTGGCATTGCTGTTCATGTTCTCATGAGCTGTCAGGGTTGACAACATAATGCATTAGTATCATGTCCCTCAGAAGCTGGTACCCCATGCAGCTTATTGGCACTGCAGGATTGTAGCTTTACTTCTTTGGCTATACACTGAAATTGTGTCAAGTTGAAACTAAAATTAAATCCTCTAAGCCCTGTTTGTTTCCAGATGACATCGAGCTTTAAAATCTTTTATGTTTTTATTTAATTTTAGAACTGTTACACATTAATTTGTATTTTCCACTGTGCAGTTGTTGCTACCCTCACAAGATATTAGCTGTGTCGGCCCAGCTTTTCTCAGCTTCCCTTCCTTCTCACTTCTCTACATATTCCTTTGCACACAGTGACATCCAGGTAGAAATTTAGTTTTGATAAAACTCATTTCTTCTGAAACTTTCTCAACTTGTGATCATCAGCACAGCCAGCGCATTCATTTGCTGTCCTATCCTGTTTAAAGAGAATGGAAACATCTCAAGAGTTAAGTTAATAATACAGGCTTTTATTATTTAAATGATAGATTAAAAAGAAAATGACATTTAAGCAAACGTACCTTTATTTGTGTTCACTGCAGAATGGACTGTTTTTAATTTGTAGTGCCTTTTCTCCTGGCATGAATGAGAACTGTCAGAAAGCCAGAGTGTTCTGTTTCAGCTTTAGCATTGCACGGTGCTACAGTTTTCCTGGGTCTGTGTCAACAGAACAGCCTTAGCCCTCATTCCTTTCCACGGTTGCAGCAGAAATAGCTGCAGTTTTGTGACTCAGTTCCACGTTTTGTTCGTCTCCTCCTGGCTTCTTGAGCAAAGTGCTTCTGTCTCTTGGTGGCACTGTCATTCTTTAAAATGAGAGCTGCTCTGGGAAGTTGTGCTGATGGTTTGACGACAAACCAACTGCTGCCTCCTGCTTGCTCTAGCCTAAGGCAGCCAGTTTTTTGCTGGCTTGCCTGGGTGGTGAGGAGTCATCTTTATGGTAAAGCACAGCCTTGCTGCCAGTGTCCCAGTGCTGATGTGTGCTTCTCACAGGGACCCGTGGTAGAAAAAGGTATCCTATGTGCTGTTACTTCATGGCAGCCCATTCTTTCCCTGTGATACAAGGAATGCTTCTGCATGAAAGTTAAGTTCTGCCCTCAAAGTTGAATTATGGGGCTTTTTCTTCTAAAAATCTTCAACTTTTAGAAACTTCCTGCTCTCTCATAGTTGTCAGGGCTCCTTGTAATAAGCTCTCTATACCTTTGCTTTCCTCTTCCTGGCACAGTGCTCTTCCTTGTTCTCATGAAATGGGCAGTTACCTGTGTCATTGATAGTGCTGAGCAGCTTCCAGCTTTGCCTGTTGGTACGTCTATCTCCCTTTCAGTCATTAAAAATACGTGGCACTGTTGTTACTGATTATGTGGGGAAGCTGCTTCTTCAGCACCTTTGTGGATAAATTAAGTTCCCACTGGAGAAACAGCAGTGCTATTGGTGAGCACAGCGTTCCAGGGTGCAGATGTCCCCTTTAAAACTCACGCCTCATTTCCTGAGTTAGAGAATGCTCTTTCCTTTGGGAAATCTTTAACTTTTTGTTTCTTGGTGAAGCTCTGTTTGCAATACATCAGAGCAGTGTGATGGTAGAGAAGAGAGGAGAAGGAAACTCCCAATCCTGGTGGTGTTCAGACACCTCTGAGTAACATGGGCTGTAACTGGCACTGTAGCTTGAAGCTAGTTAGCATTTGAAAATGGATAGAGGTGTCTGACTCTTTGACAGTAATGCTTAATCTTGGTTTCTCAGGATCAAGTGGGTTAGTTGCTGATGACAAGTCACTGCTTGTGAGAACCTCTTCACCTAAATAGTTTCCAGTACGCTTTTGTTGCTGCTGTTTTTCAAGGCACATAGCAAAGAGACTTGTGTAAATCCCTCACATGTTCTTGCAAGCTGAGTTTTTGAGATCTAAAAAATTTTCTCCTGTAGAAAAACTGAAAGACAGCAAGCATGGCCATGTGTCATGCTTTCTTGGAATCTGTCTTAAAACCAAAACATTTTATTGTATCACTGAGTACATGAAGCTGAGTAACGAGCTTTAGCTTCATACCTTTGCTGACTACTATTAAAGCCAATTACATTTTAAAAGAGCTATAGGATAGACTCTTCAGGCTTTGTTACCATGTATTGGGTTCTCAGGCAATTAATGTGGGGAACTACTGCACTAAAATGCTGGTGCTTCCTTTTATTTTTTTTCAGTTTGGACGCCACAGATTGAACCCAGAAAACCGAACACTGGGCAGTCTTAAAAACGTTCTCTACCTTCTTCGAGAGAGAGTGAGGTGAGACTTCTTTGTATGTTGTTGGTTTTTTCTAATGTTGACAGTATTGCTGGGTGTGTCTCTTGTTTCCTTTTGCCTGTCCACCACAGCCTGAACTTGTCATTTGAATCAGCCTGATTTTTGTTTTTTGTTTTTTTTAATCATACTGTACTGGAGAAATACACAAAACTGAATTCTCTTTAAAGTCTCTGCAGCAGCTGGTATATGGGAAACCTATTGATTCAGCTCTGGCTTTAAAAAGAAGCAAGTTTCTTGCCCAAAATACTTAACTTGTAGACTCTCCTGTGAAATGCTTTTAATCACAAAAGTCAGTTAAGAGATCAAGAATGAATTGAAGATCCTTATGGTTGTCATTAACTTGTAATAATTCTTCTTCTTCTTCTTCTAGACGTTTTGGATTAATGGGACTCTACAAAGGCCTTGAAGCAAAGCTCCTGCAGACAGTCCTTACTGCTGCTCTTATGTTTCTAGTATATGAGAAACTGACTGCGGCAACCTTCAGAGTCATGGGATTAAAGCATTCGCACACACATTGAGAAAGGAACCTCTGCCAAAGGTTATGGGCCCTAGAAAAATGTATTTGTTTTTGAGACTGCACTTGGGTAGTAACGGGTCCTCACTTGCTCTTCTTTAGCCATCTCCATTCCTTGAAGAAGTTCTGAATGCCGTCTGTAGGAAGTGTTGCCACAACTTTGGGAATAGCCCATTCCCTGCTCTTCTGGGGACTCACTGTGTTAAGAAACAAAACAGAGATCTTACTCAAACACTTGAAATGAAATTCCTACTGCTTTGTGAATTGGCAGACAGTCACGGTGAGAACGATTCCCTCACTGTGCTGAACTTTCTGGTTTTCCTTTGAATTACCTTCAACTACTCTCCCTGTCTTTACCTTCTGTCAGCAGCTGGTGGGGCCGGTTTCTTGTTATTCTCCTCACACTATGTTTATGTCACTCAGTAATGTGGATCATTAAAACAATTCAGAAAGATCAAGATTTTGACACAGTTTTCTTTTAACATCACATACATGTTTGCAGCACAGAATGACTAGGTGTTCTACCAGAAACCTGGCACTGATGTTTCTGAGCTGCTACTGTGAATGCTAGCAGCAAGTAGGCACGGTGCTTTCCAGAGCCCACAGGCAAATATTCAGTGCAGACACTGGGTAGAAAAGGGAAGAGTATCCTCATGCTTTTACAAGGTGAGTGCCTCAAGAAAGTGACTCTTTACACAGAAACAGATACAATTCTGTATTTTCAGGTTCCTTGAGGAGAATGTGAATTCATGTTCTCATGCAGACAGGGAGCAATAGCCTGTGCTTCGTCAGTGGCATGCCTTCCCAGAAATGGGTTTTAGTTGTTTTTCCATGGATCTTCCCAGACATTTTCTTGACCAGAAGGCCAAAGGGTCATGATTGTTGTCCCAGCTAATGCAAGCGTGTATGTGCTTTATGCAGAATTTTGTTTAGTCATCCTTGGCCATAAAATGCACATAAATACTGCTGTCTGTCAAGAAGTCTGCAGCAGAATTCTTCTGAAGTATGGTCTTATAGTTGAAGTATTGAGAAAGTCTACAGTAGTTTAACGCCAGTGATGTCTGGGAGAAGTGCTGCAGGAGGTTTGTTGAACTGTGAAATGGTATCTTCCTCCCCTTCCCCCCCCAGTTTGGATCAATTGTGCACATGAAATGAGAACGTCTTTCTGCCTTCTTTTGCACAAGAATAAATTGGACTTAAGGTTCAGAAAGTATTGAGAGTATCAGTGTACAATAAAGCTGTACTTTGTGCTCTGTTTGGTTCTTTTCAGCCCAAATGGCATTTGCATATGGCATCAAGAGGAATGAGTAAGCACAATGAGCTGGAGTTATACTTTGCTACATGACAGGAAATCTCCTGAGATGATGTAGACCTCACTGGTGGTAAAGAAGCAATCACACTTCTGAGAAGTGCAGTGAAAATGTTCTGTTGACTGAAATGAGGGATCACTTAGAAAGACGATGTGATGTGTCTTGCTGTTTCTAATAAGAAATTCCCTGTTGTTGGAATGGCTCTTGGTAAACCACTTTGGGTATAGAAGGATCAGTGGCATTCTTGCTCAGAATAATTGCAGGTGAGCTGGAAGGCTGCTGGTTTTATGTAAATACCAAATGTTTCTGATACCACTTCAGCTGAAATCTGTGGCTGCTGGAAGCTCTAATGCAGTGTCTTGCAGACTTTTTGGTCTGTGTTGACGTTGCAGGTGTTTGTGCTGACAGCCTTAAGACTGAGATTGCTGCTACCGCTGCACTGCTTTTCTCCTGTGTGCCTAGGAGCTAGCTGCATGTTCCAGCCAAAAACTGCATCCTTTCACTTCTAGAGAACACGAAGTGTTTTCATTTCAAAATGAAAATCAGTCTTTATAAAAATACTGTTATGAAAGGAAGGATTGTTATGAAGGACAGCAGCAAAATCTGAGCCAAGTTCTCACGGGTAACCGTTCCTTCTTTGGCTCGGTGTAGGGGATCTAAATTGAATCCCATCTTTTCTGTACCTCACCCCAAGCCTAGACCCAAGTGAAGAGACATCTGTGGCAGCTTAGTCTGCTAAGAGAGCAGCTACTCAGACACCTTGATGTTAGGGGTGCTTTCTGCTTCTATTTACATCTTTGAACCCGCCTCGTTGCTGTGCTGATTAATTGCCTGTATGAGTAATAGCAGAACTGTATTTAATGTGGTGGTTGCAATCCAGAAGGACCAGTGACCTGCTAGTTCTTACAAGTGTTTTTTGTACTGAATGTTGATTCTGAGGGTACAGATTGAGAGCTGATGAGGTATAATGTACCCTCTTTGTCCTAAATAGTGTCATCAAATTGCTGAATACTGCTCCATGTCCATTCCTGCAGTAGAGTCATTCCCTTGCACGGTTTGCTGGCTAACCCAAAGAAAGCTGATATATAACCTGTGCAGAAGTAAGAACAAGATTTACTTCCCATCTGTCCAAGGGGAATAGAGCCTGCTGGACTGCAAAGCCCCTGGTACAGATTAATCTTTCCATTGCGCATCTTATTGCTCATCTGCTGAGGAAGGAAAAGGGGAGTGCTTACCCTGCTCCTCGTCTACCTGTTGTGAAGGCAGGCAAACACAGTCCTAGAAGTGGGAGCAAACTGTCATAATGGGTATTCCTGCCACAGGGCTTTGGTGGAAAATGCAGTGATTTGCCTACCAAACCCCCTGCTGCTTGCAGCTGCTGTGCCTCCTAGCAGATGCCTCTCACCTTTAGGGCACGCTCCAACAGGGCAAGCTGCAAAGACAAAATCGAAGTGAGCTTCCATGGTATGGAGGGTGTCAGGTCACACTGCTAAGCAAATAAAGCTGTGCACATCCATATTGCATGCACAGAGCTGCTCAGCCCCCCAACTGTAGGCCCTGATTGCAGCAGGAGGAGGGGACAGCAGTTATCTGGGGCCCTATGAGCAGTGAGAGCCTTCACTTTTACAATCACTAAAAATACAATGCATATTTTTCTGGAATTGGTTGGATAGGGATGCTTTCTTGCAGGATACCACATTATTTTGTGCTTTTCATTTGCAGCATAGCTTGTCACATTTGGCTGCATTTTTTTTTTTTTTTACCTCCTGCAGGATGTAATGTGTGTCCCCAGGCTCTTCCCTTGGGGCTTGGACACAAAAACAGCATGAAGGTCTTTGGGAAATCTCCCAGAAATTATGACATTCAGGTGGTCATCTGAAGTAATACAAAGGCATCCTGATTTGCAGGAGGGAACCACATTAGTCTGAGCTCTCCCAGAGATCCGCTTATACCAGGAGAGCTGCAGTCGTCAGCGCTCTTTACCCAGCTGCCCTCACTGTGGGTGCTGCTTTTATTCTTAGCAGAGCTAATCTCATCTGTGCACTTACATCCAGATATGGAGCACATTTGATTTTTTTTTTTAGTTTTCCTTCCGATAAGATTTATGTGGAATTAGACAAATGCTGAGCACTTTGGCAGGCTTCCCTGTGGCTTCCTTGCTGAGAATTGTCGCTTTAAAATTCTTGGTGTGGCCTTGGCAGATCTTAATCTGGGATTGATAGGTGATCTCAGCCTGTCTAGGTAGATTACACATGTGGTGGGGCCCCATTACATGCTCCTTTGTCTCAGCACAATGGTGGGACATCGAGAGGCATGCAGTTGTCCTTTTGTACAAGAAATCTTGTCTGTGCCCTTGTTTTGTGGAGTGTGTCCTTCTTTCAGAGTCCTTGAGAAGCGGTGCTGACTTGCTGATGTGAAGCTGTTACAAAGTGCTGCCTTTCATGAATGCTGATGGCAGAAAACTAATTTGATGGATTTTTCTCATCATCTTTCCCTGTGCACATGCCCCTGCAGCCCTAAGCCTCAGAGCCATCCCTTGCATATGAAATAAAGCTCTTCCTCCCTTTGCGATCATTTATCCTTCGTTTCTCTGAATCAGTTACCCGGAAACAAGAAGAGTACTCACCCGCAGGATTGACTGTACAGTCTGCAAAGGATAAGTGAGGGTGGTGGCAACTGCTTTGGCTACTGCACCCATGACAAAAGCATCCAAAGATGTGAGCTGTTCAATACAGAAAGAACACAAAGCACCCTGTCAGCCAGTTACCTGCATATCTTTCACAGTTCAGTATCATTACCTGCTTCTTGGTTCTCGAAGCATCTCTGGAATAAAAGAAGTATAATGAAGCCTGAGCTTATCTCACTTTTAGGAGTCAAAGCACAGTGAAACCAAGCAGCTTCCCCACAATGGGAGTTCATTTGTAATTTCTACCTACTCACAGGCTTTTGAATTTCTCACCTGCACCCTCCAGCTAGCTTACTGAAACAACATGATTACAGCCTATTTCATTGGAAGAAAGTGTGAAAGCTCACATCTGTGTGACTTCATTACTGAAAATTAGTAGGTGTCCATATCAGAGCATTCTCCAAATTATAATTTACTTGAGGAAGGATTACAGGGTAGGTGTAACTGTCTGTTTCTCAAACAGATACGTTAGAATGTAAATGCCTAACGTAGATCCAGAGCCCACTTGGCATCACAAGCCTGCATAAAAAATATACTAAAACCCAACAACAGGAAAAAAACCCGGTCTCAAAACATACTTACCTGTGTCTGCTTTTTCAAGAGCTTTCTTTTAAAGCCTTCATAAAACATGAACTGTATGGCAGGATTGAAGACCAGCAGCAAGGAAGGGAAAGTACCGTTCCATAAAGCTAAGGCTCCTTCATCCCGTATGATCTGATGGAAGGCATCTGAGAAATAAGGTAGAAAAAAGCCGTTATGGTTATGAGTACAACATTCCGATTAGAGAAGAGTGAAGCTGTATTTAAAGGCTGATGCTCCGCTTTTATTACAGTCCTCAACACTCATCTCTGTGTCATTTTTTATCCTTTCTTCTAAACGGGAAGTTAATGGCAAAACAGTGACAGAGGAGGTTCTTCCTCACACCGCTCTTAGCGTGAGTAAAGCTTGCCAGCCATGCAGGTGCCTTCGTCTTTCCACTTCAAGCTCAGAATCAATGTTAAGTTTCTGAACCCTGTTCCCAACAACCTTCTTCTTTCCGTACAGAGCAAGGCAGCCTGAAGGCGTGGGTGGGTTAGAGATGACAGTGAGAACAGAGATTCCACAAGGAGATCTGTTATACAAATAGGAGTCTTTCATCTTCAGAGTCCTTGCTGTGGGATTTCACTACAGGAGCTCCTCCTTGTTTGAGGACAACAGATGCTCACCTATGATGCCTTTATAATTGGTCGGCACAATGTCTTCATTTCTAAATTTTGCTCCTTGCAGCTTCAGCCGTGTGTTCACTACCCAGAGAGGAGTGGTCAGGAGTACATTCACAACACCTAATGCAAACACAAGACGAGGAAAATCAGTGACAACCAGAAAATCCCAAAGGCATCCCTCTTGCTTACCAGCACAGAGCTCCCACAGTGCCAAATGAAAGACAACAAGAGAACTCATCCTTGTGGACAAGTGAAGCACACTCGAGTGTGCAAAATACAGGATTCTTAAGGCGGTGTAAAAAGGGATTGCACACAAAGCCAAACACAACAGACCAGCAGTGAGGCTGAGAAGCAGAAATAAGTATGTGGGTGGAGAAATAGACACAGCTGCGTAAGGTTGCAACAGAGAGGTAGATTAGAACTGCACCTTGCAATAACAAGGAGGATTAAGTAACATTACTTCTGCAATCACCTGGTACAGCTCTTCCCAGCTCAGCCATGAACTAACCATGTAGAAATGAGCTCTTACAAATGTTTCTGCATCACAAAAACCAGCAATTGCTTGTGTGCTGGCCCCTTTCCTTCTCCTCCCCAAACAGTTCAGCCCGCAGCCTCTCCTCAAAGGGGAGGTGCTCTCCTCCCTTCATCAGCATCTTCATTCTCCCCTGGACTCTCACAGCTATCTCCATGTAACTTGTACCAGCGGGTCCAGAACTGTGCCCAGCACTTCCAGTCATGGTTCACCAACACTGAAGAAAGGCAATTACATTTTCTCAGTGCTAACAAGCCATTGCCTAATGCAGCCAAGGATAACATTAACTCTTCTTAGCAGCAGGGGCACATTGCAGGAACATGCACGCTTAGACACCAAGGGTTAACTCTTATCCTTGCTGAGAATCTGAGTTGTCAGTCCAATATAAAAGTTAACAACCTGGTAAAGAGATGTTTACATCTCCAAGGATAACAACTCTGAATGTAACTGCGGTGATGGTGGGCAGAGTAGTGCAAATCAGTGAGGTAAGTGAGAAAAAGGCACTGCCTGCTTAAACCTAACTAAATGAATCACAGATTAAATGCTGAATTGGCGTTCCTACCTCAACATTTTATTGTTACCTCGTTTTTGTGATGTTGACTATAACACCCCAGCAACTGTCCTACATCTCTGCTGTAATGCATCCAAAATGGACAGAGATGTGCACCTTCACTGAAGCCACCAGGCAGAGAAATTGCATCATGTTAGGAGAAGGAAACTCCTCAATGACCAGCTCTAGTTATAAAGGTATTCTGGCAGTCTTAAAAGTGCTGGAAATATACAGAAAATGAGAAGAGAGACAAAGATGAAATGCTGGTAAACTCAGCGTTCAACCACTCTTTTGATGCAAACACTCGGTTTTCCATCTTAGATTCTGAGTGCTTCTTTCTCAAGAATAGCTGGGGATAAACATTATTGGGACTGCTTCCAAAGTCATAATTAAACATTGTCTGTGTATGCAATTATTCCTCAAAATTACATCAAGATTTGCCTTGCTCAGTTCTTCTGTGCTGGAAAAGAAAGGGAGAAACTCCCTCTGCAGAGCACATCCAGAAGAGGAACGCATTCTCAGGAAAGTGGTATATTTTCAGTACATTCCCTTACCTGCAACAACCCCAAGAACCA
>NW_024967258.1:0-3871 GCF_019238085.1 Lagopus leucura
TCCTGCTGTGGGATGGCTCCTGCTGTGGGCTGCTTCTGCCCAGCCTGCACTGAACATCACTGATGGATGATGGTCAGCCTGCTCCTTCCCTGAGCCGGGCACTTGGGCCCAAAGAGGGTGGTTTGTCTTTGGCTGAAAAAGCCACGGCATGCTCCCATCCTCAGACCTGTTCTGATCCCTCAATCAGTTGTTTCAGGCTACTAAGTCACTCAGTAGTGTGATGAATGTAAAAAGCAACAACACACCTGTTTGTAGTTCAAATGCCTAGCTTGCACCAAAGAGCACAAGGAAACCAGCAGGTTCTCCCCAAGAAGCCATGGAGTTGAGGACGTTATCTCTTGCATATTGTCCTGCATGACCACGTTTGCCCACCCCTGGCAGAGCCATTCACCCTTACCTTGGTCCTGAGCGGGGCAATGGGCACATCTTTGGTGGAGACGCAGAGCAGCACGATGCCTGTCAGTCCTGCCACGATCACCAGCCAGGGAGGAAGGAGCTCTCGCCAAGACATGGAGCACTTTATACTTTTTCAGACAGTAAAAGAGGAAGCACAGGAGCAGCACAGAGCCCACATCTGACAGCGGCTCCTTTCGGCAGGCTTTAAAAAGAGGAGAAAGGCGGAGCCGGGGCCAGTCTCTGGCTTCAGCCCAATCCCAAGCCGCAGGACCATGAGAAGCACATGGGCTGAGCCATGAGTCCTTTGCCGGCCATGCAGTTGGTGCAGCTGGCTTTGTGCCATCCCAGCGCTCACTCAACAGCGCTGCAACCTCGAAACCGCCCTGGGCGATGGTGTTGAGGTAAACAAAAATGCTGGGCGAACTCTGTTTAATAAGCAGAAAGCAGGCAAACTCTCATCGCTTTGGTATTCTGTGCCTGGCAGTGCTAGTGAGAGCTGCCAAAATTAGAAGTCAGGAAACTCCTTGTAGCTGGGTTTCCTTTTCATCCGAGAGCTGCGCACGGCTCCACTGTGGGTCTGGGGCACTCCCTGCAACATGCCTTTGTCTGTGAGAGGTGGTTTTGGCATACTGGGAAAATGTCTGTGTGTTTGGGTTTCCATGTGCAGGAGGCTCTGGGTGGCTTACCCTTTGCTATGGGGGCTGCTCGGGCCGTTTGTCCACCCGAGATGAGATCGCTATCAGTGCCTGCATGCCCCTTCTCAGCATCCCCATGGGATGGACAGCCCTAGACTTAACAAAACGTGCCCCTCTTCCTCCTTTCCTATGTCACAAAGACACATCTCTGAAACCAGAATTTCTGAAGAAAAATCTCATAGCCACAGGAGGGATATTTCCTTCAAGTATTCTGATCAGTTTCCTAGTGATTGGGTCCAGTAATAAAACTGCAGCTGCTCTAAAAGATTTTTGGCTTGAGCAAGCTGGGCTGTTAATTGGTACAGACTTGTCCCAGTGGCCACTGGAGGCTTCCCCTGTCAGGCCTCTTCCTGCAGAACCAGAAGAATGGCACCCAAAAACACCATTCTGGTGTGTTTGGAGATGTGTGTCGTAGTGTTAGAGCTGTTTAAGCCTTGTTTTCCTGCAGATTCAGAGTCATGTTGGGGTTTTGTGGCTCACACCAGGGTGTTTGTCTGAGAGATCGTGCCTGTGGGCTGCTCATGGCAGTTCACACCAACATTGTGGCACTGAAAAAGAGGCAACCTTGAGACAAGGGGTTCTTATTTTTGCCCCTGCTTCAGGTGGACTGGGAGGCTCTAAATCATGAAGTTAGAGTTGTTCTGCCAACTGCTGGGCAGTTGCCGGAAGGGTTTTTGTGATGACTTGAATTTGAACTTCTTTGAACTAAAAATGTGCAAATATTCCTATGCAGCCACAAGGGAAAGTACTGCAATCAGCTTCTGCGTGCCATGTCTGGATAGGTTGTCTGAGGTACGAGGTGTCCGTGTGAAAACTCATACAAATCTCAAAGTAACCCAGCTGGAGATTCCAGCCAGGCAGGGAAGAGAACAACCTGGGGCATGGCAGGAGATCTCATGGAGAATAAAAGTAGGATTATTATTCCACTCTGTAGCAACTATCCTGAAAGTTTGGTCCTGTGGAGGCCAAAGGATGGTTGTGGAAGGGCTCCTTTCCCTTGCTGTCTGTTGCAAATCTCCCAAAACACAGCCAAAAGACAAGAGCTTGGGAGGAGACACTGATTTATTCTGCACAGGGTGTGAGGTGGGATATTCCCACAAATCTAGTGCACAGGCTGTACACTGGCTTCTGTTATAATCCAATAAGTTTTCATGACTCACCTATCTAATATGTAATGACAGAAAAAGAGGGAATGGCCTCAAGCTGCACTAGGAGAGGTTCAGGTGTGGATGTTAGGAAGAATTTCTGCCCCAGAGGGAGGTGTTCCATCCCCCAGAGCATTTCTGTGGCCCTCCTGTGGATGTGCTCCAACAGGTCCCCATCTCTCATAACCACTCCTACCTAGTGCATATTCATAGGATTACGTACATACTAGGTTACATGACATATTTGAATCTTCTGAGCTCATTTGGGACCTTCAGTGTTCTTTGGTGGAAGTCTGGGGAGGTGTCCCACTCTTTGGTTATCCATGGGTAAAAGGACACCTCGTCCCTTCTGGCTGGCCGCTGTCTGGGACTTGTACCTCCTCTGGATGGCTGTCCTTGTTCCTTATTTACGGCACCCGGATCTTTGAAGAGAAGGTCCATCACAGGAAGGTTGTTTTTCTGCAATAAGGAGGACATCTGGAACTTAAAGCTGTGCTTGAGCCTTCAGCCACACAAAAACGTTAAATAATCGCCTTCTGAGTCATCTCCCTTTATGATGTTCGCTGCTTTTCCCGATCTCATCCCCTCCTTCCCGGGATCAGCCGCGAGGTCTCAGCTTCCCGGAACGTTTGTTCGGCGGATCGAGTTCCGGACGGACGGAACGAGCGTCGGACCGCGCCGCGCTGGGGGACCGGGAGCGGACGGACCGCGGCGGGAGCGGGGCCGGCTGGGCGGCCGGCTGCCATGTACGCGGGGCTGCAGGAGCTGGGGGTGGCCAACGGCGAGGATCTCAAGGAGACGCTGACCAACTGCACGGAGCCGCTGAAGGCCATCGAGCAGTTCCAGGTGGGGCGGGTCGCCACGGAGACGGCGGGGCGAGGAGGCCCGGGTGGTGTCCGTGCTTTGTTTTGGGGTGAGAGGGCCGCGGGTGGTGCCTGTGCTTTGCTCCGTGCTCTTTTGGCCCCTTTTTTAATTATTATTTTTTTAGCAGCCTTTGCTGACCGCCTCTGTCCCCCGTTTGTGTTGGCAGACAGAAAATGGGGTCCTGCTGCCCTCGCTGCAGTCGGCCCTGCCCTTCCTGGACCTGCACGGCACCCCCCGGCTGGAGTTCCACCAGTCGGTGTTCGACGAGCTGAGGGAGAAACTGCTGGAGCGAATCTCAGCCATCGCCTTGGAAGGGAAGGTGGAGGAAAGGTCTGTAGGCTGGTTGGTTATGTGGGCTGGGAGGGGGATTTAATGTGAATGTTATCTGCAGTGGGCAAATGGCTTCTGAAAAAGGCTTGAGTCTTCTGGAGGCTCAAGTTGCAGTGTTTGAGATGACTTTTGCAGTTAAATGGTAGTTAGAGTCTCTTGGTCTTATTTGTTTTCAGGTACGAGAAGCTGGAAGATCTCCTGGAGAAAAGCTTTTCCTTGGTCAAGATGCCGTCCATACAGCCTGTGGTAATGTGTGTCATGAAGCACTTGCCCAAGGTAAAACTTCTGCTTAGGCTGGCCTGATCAGTTGTGTCCATGGTGGTTTGTTCAGTTGCATCTCTGTTGTACGACTTCTCTTGTCTGTGCTGTTGGCTGGGCTGCAGGCTCCAGCTGCAGATGCTCTGCAAGCATCAGTGCAACTGACTGAATATTTACTGGACT
>NW_024967259.1:0-48153 GCF_019238085.1 Lagopus leucura
GAGGAGAGGAGAGGAGAGGAGAGGAGAGGAGAGGAGAGGAGAGGAGAGACCTCTCCCTGAAGTCAGAGATCAGCCAGCACAAGAGATTTGGCTGCAAGGACTCAAGGGAGAGACCAGGGCTAATAACAAGCAAGCTGCCACGTTCTGGACCAGATCCAGTTCCCAAGTGCATTGTAATACATAGCCCTGTACTCATTTATTTTTACAAAGATAAAGTGTGTGTATGTTTTTATTTCTTGGTCAAAGACAGCTGACCACAAAGAAGCAAACAAAGAATGCCTTCCTATTCTTTGCCTCACCCCACAAGATTACATCTGAAACTGCAGATGCAGAGTGTGCCTGATGCCCAAAAAGGAGGATGCTCAAGATTCTTTGGGTAAAAGCCTAAGCTATCCCAAAGTTGTCCTAGGCAGTTCCAGTCTGCTCTTGCTGCTTTCTGCATGAGTACAATAACTACAACCCAATGAAGCATGCACTGTGAAGGAAGTACTACACCAAGCAGCACCAGTCTCAGCTCCACAGTCTGCCCTACTCTGTTAGAAGCGTCCAGAAGAGAGCTTTCCTCAAGCAATGCAAAACTCCCACCTGTACCTTCAGGTCACATCTGAATGTCTGCTTTGTCATGGCAACACTTCTACTTCACTACATGGAAAAGGATTCTGGGCAGCACCGCAGCACAAAGCTGGAAAGCCTCTGGAGCTTGCTCTCTGACCCCATTCACCTCTTGGTTGATTCAGCATCAGGGCTGTGTCCACTGGGCAGACAGAGCCCATAAGGAGAAGCACAACTCAGGACACCATATTTCTAGTGTAAACAAAGATCTGTGTTTTTGCTTTTCAGAAAAAATCATTAGAGAACGTATTTAATGCCAAAAAGCACCACACACGTTTCTCTTCAAGCCATTCCATTACATTCAAATATGTTAAACTAGATCCTCAGTAGTGAGCATGGAGAAGAACACTCACATTATTTAAACACAGAATCATTAAGGTTAGAAAAGATCTCTAAGATCATCGAGTTCAATGACCCACCTAGCACCAATATTGCCCAGTAACCATGTCACTAAGTGCCATATCTCCATGTTTCTTAACATCTCCAGGGCAGTGACTCCACCACTCTTCTGGTGCCTGATGACTCTTTTGGAGAAGAAGTATTTCCTAATATCCAACCTGAACTCCCCAGGCGCAACTTGAGGCCATTCCCTCTCATTCTGTTGTTAGTTACCCAGGGGAATAATCTGAGAAGTTGCCCATCACACATAGATAATGGAGTTTGGGCTCATCAGCTGCATTGCCTTAGAAATGAGGCAAGGAAGGAGCAAGAAGTTGGTGCAGGTTCAGATGTGGCTGTTGTCTTATCAAAACATCTGCATGTCTGGGCACACTGATTTCCTAGTGGACTTCAACTCCTGAGTGCCTCTCTGAGATGGAGAGGCAGGCTCCCATGTAAGCTGGAGGCTTCTGGAAATGCCACCTAACACACCTCATCTCTACCACCACTCACAAACCGAGCAGCCAAACTGGTGGCAGACAGGACTTGAAAAGCAAGACTGCTGGTCTGCAGCTTTGACTAAAATTCATAGATCTCGAGCATTTTAGGCGAAGCAATTAAAGATGGATAAATTAAAGCCATTCCAGCAGAGGTAGTACCAGCTGGCCTGTGTTGGATGACCTGCTTGAGAGCAACATGAGCTTGCATGCAGCATGCAAGCACACATAACGCACTGCTAATCCAGCTACAAGTGCACTCTCACTGCAAGTAACGAATAATGCTTCCAGGAATGCTGAAAATGTGATGTTTCAATCTCTTTAGTCTCCTCTTGCTTTTTTTCTTCTTCTTCTTCTTTTTTTTTTTTTAATATAAAAAACACAGGAAACATCCATAAAACAAGATAGAATCAACATTTTAAAGCAGCTAAGGACAGGCAAAACTCAGAGCGCCTCGCATCTTTCAGGATGACGTTCCTATGGTTTGCAGTTGCTTAACACAACAAAAATAATGCTCAGTGTACACAAAGTAATTCGAATACATTCTTCACATCTGAATAACAATATCTGGAAATGGTGGCAAAGATGTTCAACATATTAACTTTTAGTTTTGTTGCTTTCTTTTTTCTTTTTTCTCCTGGTATGTATTGAAATAGGGAAGAAGTACAATACTGAAATGCCATCACTGGTAAGACAAAATTCAAGCTGCAACACAGAATGAAGGGTGTGAAAAAATATATGCATCTCACACAGAAAAGAAAGAGATGTTTCGGGAGAAAAAGCTTGAAATAAATGAACTTGCTATTCCTGTGTATATGTTAATTATAATGTAATTAACACAATATTAAGAACTAAAAATAAAGTTTGGCTTGTAACAGATAGGAATTATGATTGCCAAATGTCGTAAATTCTGACAAAGTCACTCCATTTGAAATGTGTTAGCTGGAGCAGGCAGAAGTTCTGAAGTGGGGCAGTAATAATATCACCTTATATAGTATTCTAAAGTCATTTTGCTCCTTGTAGTGAACAGATATGGTATACATTGAAGTTCCTCTAGCATCTTTTTCCATCATTCTATTTTGTGTTTCTTATTTCAGGCACCAGGAAAAAAAAAAAAACAAAGTTAAAGCAAAACCCAATGAAAATAAATCTCACCATTTCCCCACTTTGACTCACTTCTGTTGCCTGAATATCAGGCTCAGCGGGGAGAAAAGCCATTGAAATCAATGCAACTTCTAGGGGGGATTAAGGTAGTCATCAAGATAATCAAGGGCTCAATTTTTGGAGCTGCTATTCTGATTCAGTTAAAGTTATTGTAGTAAAATTAAAGGGCATGATTGGGCAGCATGAAAGGAGTGATTTTTGCTGCCTTATTCACATTCAGGGAACTGCCGAGGCTTTCATGTTAAACTGGATCCACATAAGGGCAGGCTTTGGCCCAAAAATGCATTTCAAAACAATCCAAACAGATGGTAGCACTTAATATATCCATGAGAAGTGTTTCTCACTACCATGCAAACTTTCTGAGTGCTCAGCTGGGCAAAAAAGGGAAAACTTGCTTTCAAGTCATGTTTGTTTTATGTAGGAGCATATGAAGTTCTATTATGGAGAGAAAATTGGTGACAAACTATCCAATGTCAGCCTTTAATCGGTCGTACCAAACAAAGAGGAGCCCTCGAAGACTCAGACTGCGTGTCCATGTGCAGTACTTCCCTGGGAGGTAATTTTAACTGCACAGTTCCCAGTAAGTCCTTGTATTTTGCACCAGCTATTTATTACAGCATGAAACAAAGGTGCTTTGTTCAGGGAATTTAATGCCTAATGATTAATATGAAATAGTTTCATCGAGTGACTCTTTTCTCAGATAACAATTTGTCAGTGAATTGTTAAAATCCCTGCTTAGGCCTTTTGCTCACTCGGGCTACACGTGTGATAAACTTCAAAGTGAGTATTACCTTAATAAACAATTCTGCAGGATGGTTTTCAATGGATTGATTGTTTCTTTCAGCTTGCTAGAGCTGCTGTCTTTCTTATGGCACAAGGTCCTGGATTCATGCAGATTATGAGATTAACTGCCGTTATTATTTAAATTGTAGCTCATGACTAAGAATGAGCAAAATAGGAAAATATAATTTAAAGGGAAGACATAGAAAGAAGAACTGAAACAACTCTGTGCTTCTAAGTTCACTAGTATTATGATTTCTAACTTCTGATTCAAGTGCTGTGGTTCTTTGGAGCCTTTTACCTATAAATTATACCAATGAGCTAATTTCTGGAACTTCAGAGAGGAGTCCCTTTCTGTGTAAAATACATTCTCAGTTTGAAAATCCCTTTCCCTAGGAAATGTTTCCCTCTGCAGCAATCCAGCTGGAGAGACAGCTATGGGGACTCTCCAAAAGAATTCAGGAGATCCTTGCAGTTTTACAACAACCAAAACGAAGTTTAAGGCAAACCACAAGTTAGTGCTTTCTTAAGCAGTACAAAGAGTTCGTGCCTGTGTAATTTGAGGAAGTGCATTAATATACTTTTCAATTGCTATCTTTATGGGCCCTCTGCCTTCCTTTGTTGCACTGAAATCCCACAAAATGCTTTGCCTGGTTTCAGAAGATGGGCAGTTCCTCATTTTTTCAGATCATTTATCTGAAAGGTCACCATGCCTCCTGCTGTCATACATTCCAAGCTTGCTGCCTGTCCTATTTTTTACAGAGAAAGCTTCAAAAGTAATTTTAATTATTAGTTTTTTTTTAACTAAAACATCGTTTCTCAGGATGAAATCACAACACCCTGAAGTTGGCGAGAGTTTTATCCCTAAGATAAAAGAGAGTTTTATTCATAGGGGCAAGATTTTACCAAGTGCAACTCTTCCCCAGACAAGTGAAGAGACTCCATGCAAACAGGGAAATTTAAATGGTTGGAAGCTTCCCCCTTAATTTTTACACCAGTAGTAGAAAACAGAATTATTCAAATTAATGCAAATCTACTTGAATTTCTGTACTTATAATATACACCAATTACATATAATCTTGGCTCTGTATATACCCAGCTTTGTGGTGAACACCACCAAGAGAGGATCTTCTTTTCAGTCACAGGGTTAAAGTGTACCTTGCTCTGAACCAAGATTATGAGTCTTTTCTGTAAGAACAGGAAAGAAAGAGAGACAGAAAACTTCAAGTAGCCTCGTTCAAAGTTAATCTCTTGTCCTCAAGACAGCTTCTCTCTGTTTTTTCAAGGGGAGAGTGAACCCGCAATGCCTCTGGGCTGAGAGGATCACGCACCATTTTCCCACTGCCCGATGGGTTTTGGTCAGCTATTTTAATGCTTCCAATCCTTCATCTGCATATGCCACTAGACAACATGCCCCAAGCAGCCTGGGAACGTGGCCATTTGTTAAATCTTGCTGGCGTCAGCTACAAATTATGCCAGCTTGAGTCTTCATTTTTATTCAAGTGTAACTATTAGCTCTACTGCTAATAAAAAGCCTTTGAAGCGCCTCTCCCTGTACTCAGTGCTGACTTGAACTCCAACAGCAGCACGCATCCCGAGAGTCCTCACACCTGCTGGAGAAGACCAACAAATGTAGCACTTCTTTTCAAGGGTATGAACCGTTTTTTGGCATCTTTGCCTTGTTGAGAAAAATTACAGAAGCAAACAAACACGCAAACTAAGCAGCTCAACTCACCTGCCTGGATTAATATGATTAACTTTCCATTGCTTAAATCAGAACCCAATCTGAATAGAGTGCTTAAATCCCGAGGCCAAGTTTTAAGCAGGTGCGTTGCACCATGCCACTCACACGCACACCACACAGAAGGAAACATCCATTCAGCTAAACGCGGGCCTGAGAAAAACTAAATTGCTATTTTCGCCTGTCCCCTTAGCACCTCCTTTTTCCTTTGAGTCTCTGGATCCACTTCAGTGCTCAGAGAGCCGCGATGATGAGGTTACTTGGCTGACTGTGAGAGGCAGGCTCGCTCTCCCCAGCAAGATCAGAGCAATGCAGCCAGGGCTCCAGGCACACACACAGACCTGCACGCAGACAGATTTTCTAAACACAGAGTTAATGCAACCATGTCATCTCATAACCACTCAAGTGGTTATTTACCCCTTCGAGTGTTTCTTGCTCAGCTGCTAAGAACGAGTTCAAAAGGCAGGAAAAGTCCATGCTGAATATGAAAATTCAGCCTACCTATTTGGGGGGCACAATTTAAAGCACATTGATTTGATGGAAGGGCTCCAGCTGGCTCTGAATCAAATCCAGTATGGAAGTCCTTAAGTGTTACTGAGTTTTTGTGCCATTAACTGCAGAACAACTATTATGGGATTGTTTCAGCTCCTCATAATATAAGAAGGCCCTTTGTATCATTTTTTGTCTCGTGCTAAGGGTTGGTGAAGTTTATTGTAGAAAGGATATTGGCCACTCACTATAATCTTCACCATTTGGGATAGCATTTAGGGTTTCTTTGTTTGGCTTGAAAGAGCAATGTGATGAAACACGGAATAGAAGGGAGAAAGGACAAACTTCCTCTCCTCGCCCAAATGCATAGGAGGCCAAATGAGTTCTCTGCTCTGCCAAAACATACAGGGGAATAATAGCAAAACATGTACGTTCAGGGTGGTTATCATGCATGTATTTTGGACAAGCTACATATGTTTCTTGAGTGTTTTATCAGACGTTTCTTGAGTGTTTTATCAATGCCAACATAGTAAAGTGCACACAAAAGCCTGGGGTAAGCCAGCCCCACTGTGCACTTTTTATGCTAAATTAGGGACAAAATGTTGGAAATCAGCCCTAACATAGCAAAAAACAAACAAACCATCCAATGATGGAGCTGAGAGAAAAGAGAAAGCATCGATAGTATTGACTCGTAAGCAAAAAAAAAGAAGTTTCTGTGCTCTCTGAAGCCTTGTGTAAACAGAGATGTACCTTTATGCAGATGCAGAAAAAACTCATTATTCTAGAGAAAAAGCTTGGAAAAATCAACCTGACATGCCTATACATTTTCAATACAGTGTAGTTAATAGAGAACAACGTGGGGATCGATGTGCCTTTGGCACATGGTACACAGGAACTGTAATTGTAGAATCCTGCATGTTTGGGAATATAACAAATTCATTTGGAATACCTATCAGCCCGAGAAAGCATTGTGAAGGGCTGTAGTGCAGCACTAATGCTCTTACATTCAACACTGCTCTGAAAGCTTTTTCACTGCTCACCTGAAGACACAGCATTTCACATAATTTCTCTTTTTTTCTCCCAAATCTCCCCTGCTATTCTGTGATTGATGAAGATCTGTGTGGTGTTCTACACTCCTAAATTCTTTACCCACTCCTTGACAGCCCTTAGTAGAGGGACAAGTTAACAGTGACCTACTGCCATTCTCCAAAACGAATACTTATGTCTCTCCTTCCTCTGATGTGTCTGCCAGGGTTCCTCACCATCCTTATCCCAGCAGAATTCCCCTTGTTTCACACAGCAAGCACTCTCGGGATTGGAGAGCATTTTGATTTGGAAAATGTGCTTGGATCCATCTCATTGTATCCTATACATTAATTCTGTGATTCTACCCAAAATACTACAGCTAATACTAAATAATAGATGAGAGCAGCAGGATAACATTAAGAGTTGAGAAGAAAGAAGAAAATATGTTTTCAAATGAGACTTCTAATAGGAAAAAGGAGTGAAGGACACAGAGGCATACAGGAAAACTGTTTCAGAGGGCAGGAATAATAGAAGGAAAGCTTTTGTGGTGAGAAAGCAATTGGTCTAAGGACACAGAGATGAGGCCAGCATTGAAAATCAGGCAGAGTTTTATCTCTGCTGTTTGGATGTGAAGCAGCTGTAAAGTCATCAGTCAACACAGCTAAGATCTGGTCTGGTGTGTTAGAGATTGCAAGCATATTTTTTCATAGGGAAATGAATTTTTCAGACACAACAGGACATCACTGGTTAGAACTTGGTATCACAATTGAAAATATCCGCACCCCCATATATGTAGCTAAATATCTATAAGTGGGCAAATAATACACGTTATCCTCTTTGTAATTCATATTTGATGCTCATCAGAAACGCTGATAACGAGAAGAGCACAGAAACAGAAATCCCAGGGATGTAAACCCTGTCTTTTCAAAATAAAACTACTTTTGCTCATTCTATCACGTTGAGTCAGAGGCAAAAAGCAGGAAAAGTAAACATCTAAGCACCATCATCCTTGGAGGCTGCCTATGATGCAGGAAAGCACAACGATTACTTGAAATACCAGGTTTTGAGGAAGGAAATAGTGAATTACTGGTAGGCTTAGCCAGAGGGATGTCAGCTGCCATACAGATGCTCACACTGCCACTCCCTTCCCTTCTCCCACCCTCAGACTGTCACTTGTACACCTGGGCAAACACTGCATTGCTGACGCGCTAATCTTGACAGTCATGACATGTGTGAAAATGAAAGGTTGCGCCTTGGCTGTAAAATAGGTCCCTGGGCTAGCTAGGACTAGCAGACAGAGGGCAGAGAGGGAGGGGAGCACATGCACACCCTGCAAATGTGAGTTTCTGGTGAGCTGGCAGCTGGGGGAAGGTGAGAGGAAACCTGCTGCCTCAAAACAGAAATCTCTGATACGGCTGTAAAGTCACACTGAACCTACGTGAACTTTAGAGTAAGAAATTAGACAGGCAAGCTGCTCCATTTGTTTTGATCCTAGCTGATCTCTCCATTCATTGTAAACATTATTTTAATGACAACCCTGGATATCAGAGGTTTTTCTCACGTTAAAATTCAAGCTTAGACTGATGGAGAGCTCTATTTTTATTTTATTTTTTTTTTACCCCCACGTAAGCTGTATCAGCTCTGGGATGAGCCTCTGTCACCCAGTTCTTCACGCTTGGAGGAGAAGGTGAGAAATCATAGAATCACAGAATGGCCTGGGTTGAAAAGGACCACAGTGCTCATCCAGTTCCAACCTCCTGCTATGTGCAGGGTCGCCAACCAGCAGACCAGGCTGCCCAGAGCCACATCCAGCCTGGCCTTGAATGCCTGCAGGGATGGGGCATCCACAGCCTCCTTGGGCAACCTGTTCCAGTGCATCACCACCCTCTGTGTGAAAAACTTCTTCCTAGTATCTAACCTAAACCTCCCCTGTCTTAGTTTAAAACTGAGGCCATCCATGGTAGGAGGATACTGGTAGCTGCAGTCTGCTCCTTTTCTGTTGGGTAAACCCTGCAAGTTTCTAGATGTCTCCCAAGTTCTGGATCCTAATTACTCCTTTGTCTTACTCCAGAAAGGCAGAGGTTCAAAACCACTTTTGGTGTCACCGGGTACAAAACAGCTGACTTCAGCCTTCAGCTTCAGAATGTTCTGACCAAGTAGTCTGAACTTCCTCCTGAATTCCAAATATCTGCCCCAGAATTCATTCATTCAGAGTTATTTCAAGCAAGTGTTTTCATTTGCTGCCCACTGTAGAGAGCAGGAACTTAACTGCTTTTTATAACTTTATCAATTCCTCTGAGAAGGAATTTTCTATTCAAAAAACACTCTCATTAAATAACTGGTCCAGAATGGTTTTTACCATCCTTTACCTCCTTTTACCAAAGCTTTGAGTCCACACTTGTATGAAGAACTGACTAATCCCTGCTAAATTCACCAGTATTTTCCATAGGACACAAAACAACTTATGCCACTTCTAGCTTGCCATCTCCCCACTCCATTCAGAAACACAACTGATGCACTCCTGCTGCCTACCTGCTCCTGCAAATCCCATCTAAATCTGTTGCCCAGCTTCAGCCACATTCACTACAGGGCTATAAACTTCAAATATTAGGAAGTTCCTATAGATTTCCTGAAAATCAGGCAGAGTGATAAGAAAAGCCTGAACTAGCACCTGACTTCCAGCAGAAGAGCAGTTTCAGCTGTTGCAAATTGTGCTCAGGAGCAACCAGCCAGATGACCAGAAGTCCTGCTTTCCCTGCAGCTTGTATGTATGGAGCTCAAACATCTGCTCTAGCTGAGTGATGGAGACAAGCCAGAACGTCCACAGTCATTGGTTCTGCCTCTCACAGCACAAAGCATGCTTGTGTGCCAAGCTCAGGTTGTGCAGGTATTCCAAAATAACCAATCTTTGCATTTGCTTTTGCAGAATTTACTGATGAGCAGCTGATAAAAGAGAGGGAATTATCATTTTCCAGACAGTGAGTTGTTATCTTTTTTAGCAAACGTGAGCCAGAGGCACCACTTCCCAGGAAGCGAGGCTGAAATCTCTACTTCATTTAAGCTGATTTCAAAGGGACAGAATTTTCACTCCAAACTTCCAGAGCTACTCAGCTTCCTCTGAATGCTGTTTTCTTGTGCTGCTGGTTCAGGACAATTATAGCTCTACAGATCAGAATAAAAGGATGTTCAAAGTG
Organism: Lagopus leucura; assembly: GCF_019238085.1. Taxonomy (NCBI): domain Eukaryota; kingdom Metazoa; phylum Chordata; class Aves; order Galliformes; family Phasianidae; genus Lagopus; species Lagopus leucura. The sequence goes on from NW_024967259.1 coordinate 9,882, forward strand.
TCTTACCCTTCACTTAGAAATAACCAGAATCAGGTGGCCATGTGATTCCATTATTTATGTAATGCCTCAAAATATCATTTGTCTTCTAATATGGGATGACAGGTTTCACATGTACAAGTTTTCTATAAGAGTAGCATGCTCATCTTGATTCACTCAGTACACACATTGCTAATTTGAGATAAAAGATTTATCAAGTAGATCCTGTGGTTAATTGGCTGCAGTAGCCCTTTTTTTTCTTTACTACATAGATTTATCTGGAATTTCTTTATAGATGTGCCAGTTTTCATAACTGATGTATTTGGATCACAGGTTTCTTTTGGGAAGGCTTTTATTTTCACTTTGTACATGCTCAGCACCTGACACTACGTGCTCCTGGTGCCTACTCGAGGCTCCCATGTGTTCCTGCATGCTCACACAAATAGAACAAATTTTATTTTCTTTAAGGACCAATAAGAAAATTGTCTGTTTGTCTGTGAAGCCATACTTCCCTTACACAAAATTGTGCTTGTGACGTTAGTGGATTACACTCTCGAATTCAAACTTTTAACTGCTGTTAGAAAATGAAAAGAGGGTTATTTTTTCCCCTCAGTGACACTTCTCTCAGCTTCAAGAGGAAGCCTCCATCATTATTTGCCATTAGTGTCCAAATATTTGACAGCAGCAGATAGTATACAAGAACTGAAACTGTGACCTGGAAAAAGCCACACAATCACAAAATGGTTGAGGTTGGAAAGTGTCTCTGGAGATCACCTAACCCAATGCCCTTGCTCAGAAGAAGGCCAACTACAGTGGCATTTTGAACATCTCCAAGGATGGAATCTTTACAGTCTCCCTGGGCAACCCAATCTGATTTTTAAGCACCCCCACAGTTATCTGCAAGAATCTGGAAATCACATCAGTTCTTGAGATGAGAATCCAAAGCACTACGAGATAAAGGGCCTGGTGCAGTCTGGTTGGCTAACCTGGTATTTAAAATCACAGCTGAATCCCAAAACAGCTATTGAAGACTGAAAACTGCATTTTCCCTTCTGTACTGTCCCCTCTTTCAAGAACCAAGCCCCTGCTGATCTCCACAGCCAGATGATTTCTCCTGTCTCCAGCACACAAGTGCATTTGGAAGACCCAGGGAAGCAGTGTTTTTTGTTTTTTTTTTTTTTTTTTAGTATTACAGATTCCTCCTCTGGTCATGTTTTCTAGAAGCCCATTTCCCTTCTCAGACAATCCAAATCTGTCCTGTCTGTGAAGGTGCTAAGTATATCTAGGATGTCACAGAATCACAGAATCACCCGGGTTGGAAGGGACCTCAAGGATCATGTAGTTCCAACCCCCCTGCCTAGCAGGGCCACCAAACATACACATTCAGATCAGGTTGCCCAGGACCCCGTCCAACCTGGCCTTAAACACGTCCAAGGACGGGGCATCCACAACCTCCCTGGGCAGCCCGTTCCAGGGCCTAACCACTCTCCTAGTAAAGAACTTCCCCCTAACATCCAACCTAAATCTTCCCTCCTTCAACTTGGATCCATTTCCCCTAGTCCTGCTGTTGTCAGCCCTTTTGAAGAGTTTACTCCCCTCCTGGGTGTAGGTTCCCTTCAGGTATTGATAGGCTGCAATGAGGTCACCCCGCAGCCTTCTCTTCTCCAGGCTGAACAAGCCCAACTCCCTCAGCCTGTCCTCATAGGGGAGGTGCTCCAGCCCCCTGATCATCTTAGTCGCCCTCCTCTGGACCCTTTCCAAAATCTCAATGTCTTAATGTCACCTCAATGTAGTTTGCAAGAAGAGACAGAAAAGAGAAAATAAACATGTAACTTGTGAAACGAAACATGAACAGTTGACTTAAGCTAATATAGACCATTTTATCCACTCTTTCAGCTCAGAAGTCAAAGAGGTCAGGCACAGAGGTGTCACATAACTACTGCATCACAGGTGTGAAGCAAAACCACATCACTGTTTTGAATGGGGAGTCCTCCTTTCTTTCTCCATTGGAGGCCAAAGGAAAGGAGCTGACACTTCATCCACCAGGCTCCTATACTTATGCACGTTTTTAAGAAGACTCTGGCTTTAGCAAGAACATTTCATGTGAGGTTTGGGGGGTTTTATCAGGGATATTTTTGCTGAAGGTAATCTAGCACAGCCTATGCTTGATGGGACAACACTGACCTCTGCTAGAGAATGGTTAAATCTCCAATAGTGCTGAACAGAAGAAAAATCAAAAATCCGAGGCTGACATGAACAGAATGTCAGAGGTAATCCTGTGCAGGGTCACTTTTTTAAAACCTGACACAAGTTTTCAAAATTTGGCAGCTGGAGTGAAAGTGGCCTTGTCTTGGAGAGGCAGAGACTAGTAGGATAATTAATCACAGCCTTGGAAAAGACACAGACACCTGACATTATGGTAAATAGAACTACCCTTCCTGGAAAAGGAACACTAAAAGACCAGAGGCCAGTATTTGACCCGTGCTAAAAAACATTTGGATATTTTTACGAGCAGCAGGTTCATCAAGAATATTTCTTAGAGGTTAAATCTCACAGGAAAGACAAAATAAGGTGACTAAGGACTGTTCTTGTGAGCAGAGATGCATAGGAAGAGGCCCAAGCCAGTGTGTTGATCTTGCATTATAGAAATCGATTAAACATTAATTATAAATGTTGCTGAAGGTTAAGTGAAGTATGCCGTGCACCAGAGCCAGCAGCTTGGTGGAGCCACAGGGCTTCCTGGCACAGAAGGAAATGGGGAACTCCGAGCCTCTCATGCTAGGGGCAGACCTGAATGGTGGGCAAACCAAGAGCAATCAACAGTCTTGGGCATTGTTTGAACCCTTCGTGTTGAAGGACTTAAATCCCTCCAAACCTCACCCCTCACTTTCCTTGATGCTGTTTTCAAGCTCTTCCCATTGTAACTATTGCATTAACAAGCCACAGGGCAGGATCGAGCTTCGCCACGCTCCCTGCCATGGCACTCTTCCCAGGTTGAAGGTTGGCAAGAAAAGGACCAATTTTCACTTCTGAGTGAAATCCTTTGCTGAGGATGTGGTACGCAATGTTGATCATGCAGTTTCTGCCTTCCCTGCCATGTAGTTTCCCAAATAGGGCTTCTCCTGCCCTGATATCTCTGTGGACTAAGGTGATTTGTCACCTGTACTGTGATTATGTACAGCTTAATTATCTACTAATTGCACTTGCCTTCTTGAATGTCTCCAGGTAGCAGGAGTACTGCTTTCTTTTTGCTCATTGGACCATGAAGGCAAACAGTTTCTCTCATCCTTTCTGGTATTTTTTTTAAAAAGGTCTTCTGAAAGAAAAACAGCCTGAAGAGAAAATCCAAGTAATGCCTCTTTCTATACCCCAAACAAGACAAATAAATGTGTGTGCAAGTGTCCATGCTTGAGGCAGCTCTTGGTGCAGTAACTTGAATGTACCACCCTCTAAGATTTACCTGTGCCCAGAGGGAGGAGCATCTTGCTCCTACAGTTACATTTGAAGCTATTTATTAAAAGGAACCTGCAGAAACGCAAGGCTAATGCTGACAGCGATACCTGCTAACAGCACAAATAAGGGTGTTCTCCCTCACTGCAAGCAAATCAGGTACTACTGTGCCTGCTCACACGCAAGGAAGTGTTTACCCGTTCCCTGTCTCATGCACAGCTCAGCAAAGCTGATGACAAATTAAATACAGATATTTGCTTTGCAGAAAAAGGAGGAGCACATGGTCTGTGGATGCATCTTCGAGAAGGAGCAGTAGCTTGGGAAAGGGTCAATAGCTCACTTGCTGCTCATCTGTGCAGAACTTCAGACGTTCTCTTCTCAGTGTAGTAGTCTCAGATACATGCCTTGTTTGGGGAATGCTGGTGTGCCTGTGCACTTCCCTGCATTTATACTTCCTGAGGTGTTGGAACTTCAGCTCCAACAGGCCACACGCCCTAAGGACATCCCAGCTGGCTCTCAGGCTCAGTTCTTCCAACCAAAATGATCCAATCATGCTCTTAAAAATTCAAAAATCTCCTTCAGCTGAAGGACATTCCCCAGTCTTCTCCAAACAGACCTTAGTAATATCTCTTTTGGAAAATTGATTCTGGAAGACAAAATTAGGAGTCAAGCTGCTCTAAAAAGCCTCTGAGCACAGTCCAGATCTGGAGACCCAGGGATGATGGATACGAGATGCTTATTGACAAAAATGTCAGCAGGACTTCAGTTTTATGGCAGCTATCAGCCTGATGCTCACTGGAAATCAATATTTGCAATTTAAATTTTGTATTTTGTGTGTTGTCAGTTGAAGTTTAATGTCTGTTTCTCTTTCCTGGATTTTTTTCTGGGGGGATTACTTTTCCCCGATCAACATGGTGAGAAGCAGAACTGATTACATCCAGTGTCAGCCCATGCTGGCAGCTGTGCCAGTGGGAAGAAGCAGATTCAAGAGCCCGTGTTGTTCCACACCCAAGACAGCAGTAAACTGGTATTTTGTTTTATTGCACCAGTTTAGCACCACAGTATGTGTGAGATTTCCCCTCCTGGGTGTCAAGGGACCAAATCCTATTCAAGACCCGTAAGAAAATAAACACATCCAATATGTGTGCGACAGCAATTGAAAAACAAGACAGTAGATTGGAATATCCATTCCCAGCCCTCCTTGGACTTTCTTGGGGAAGTTATGGTGCTGCTGGGTGGACGTGGTTCCCATCTGCCAAATTACCGTGATAGTATTTCCCATTCCCGCAGTGATATTTAGTGAGCTAATGCATTTATTACTCTGGATTTCTTTCTCCATTCACCACCATTCATCTCTATTTGCTACAAGTCAAACTCAACTCATTATTGATTAATGAAAAATATCAAGTCATCTTTCCTCTCTTTCATGGTTCTGTTAGCCCAAGAAGTGTGTGCATGCTTCCTTTCAGACTTTGTTTCCCCCATCAACACTCCTTCTTTGTGGTCCTTACTTGCATTTCAGTGGAACAGAGAGCCCAGTCCTATTTAACACAAGTGAAGGCTCTAACTCAGCAGGCTGAGCAGGACCTCAAAACAGGGCTATTGCCTTTCTGTGCGAGGATTCAAACCTCTCTCACCTAAAAAAAAAGGGCTTTAGTGTCTATCACTGGCTTGGTTTTAGACCAAAAATAAAAAAATTACAAGCGACACAAAATCCATCAGGTTTTGTATGGGGTCCAAACAGAGGTTCTGAACAGTGCCTGACAAAGGAGCCTGTAAAAAGCCTATGTGAATCTTTTCTGGTTTCCACTGATGCTTACAGGGAAAGCAGCAACAAAGTGCTCAGAGTGGGACGGAGAAAACCAGGTTTCCAGGTTACTGGGAAACTTGAAGCCCAAATGCATGAGCTGAAGACCATCCATGGTAAAAGAGCAGCTGAGCTTAGAGTTAAGGATCTCCACTGTGTTTGGAGGAAAAAAAAGAAAAAAGACATTTGAGGTTTAGAGCCCCTCCTGCTTTCTGCTTTCAGGGACCTGTGGAGTCCTGCAGCGTTGGTGCACTGGAATGTCTCCTTTTTGTCAGTTGTCATGATCTCATGGGAACTACTCCCTGCTAGAGATCAAGGGCCACAGTATTTTTCCCCATTTGTCTGCTCCCTATTAGAAGATGAGGAGAACATTCTGCTCTTACAGGCAGCCACATTCTCTCAAACCCTTTCGCTTTCTCTGATTAATGTTTTTGGGTCCTATTCTTCAGCACAGAATGTCTGGGATAAAAATTGAGACCATATGCTAAATGAGAGTAAGGTCTTATCTTTCACTCTGCACTGCAAGCAACCGCACAGAGACACAAACAACTTTATGCCACCTACAAAACTTGACGCACACTCAGGGGCATCCTCCCCCAGCCAAACCAAAACCACCAAGAAAAGTTATCAGGTCAGCAGGCAGAGTATGAGCAGAGACTCCCCAGATCAGGATTAATGTAGGATTAAAGAAGGAAAAGGAAAAGGAAAAATCTGATCTATCTTTTCCTTTTATTCAAGTGCTGAACATGCGTGAAAGCTCTTAAATACACATTTACAAAATCAGCTCCTTTCAGAGGAATGGACTACGACATGCATAGATCTAAGCCTTGGCTCAGACTATTTGGGGGAGTTTATGAACAATCCTCTCCCTAGCAGCAAAGTTCCCACCAATGAAAAGAATGAATCTTTTCATTGCATTCCCATTTTTGGCACACTGCAACCCAGAGTAGCAGCACCAATAGAAGAGAGAGCTTGCTAAATCCATTGCTCCTTGGCATGTGGAGTCAGAGTTTGGGTCTACAATGTGAATGCTGACATACCTTAAGGACTCATGTCTGGTTATTCATCTATTTGAAATGAAATCCAGGTACTATTGTCTTATGCTCCACTTGTTCTCACTGCCACAAGTACTGTACCCTAGAAAGAGCACTTTGATAATCGTTACAGCTCATCTGCAAGAACAAACTTGGAAGGGCTTAGTAGAAAGTATCTACCAAGTAGTTTACTCCTGCTAGAGACCAAAACTAAAACATAGCATGCCTCTCAGATTGACGATGTCCAAATCAAAACCACCTAATTGAGCAACAAATGCCTCATTTGCTCTCACGCCTGAAGCTGACCAGAGCTACCTTCATAAAGAGCTACTGCTATATAGAACAGAGATTACCAGGGAAAAAAATTATCATACACAGGGGAGAACAATGCCAACAAGTTGAGAATAAATAAAGTCAATTAAAAAAGCATGGTTTCAAATGACAAAAGCTTCCTTTTAAAACCCTACTTTTGCAGTGGTCTTATCAAGACATTTTATATTTCTGCATTTAGTGAAGTATGACAATGTGTTCAGCTGTGTTTGGCAATAGGGTGCTGATACCTATTTCAGAAATAAAATGGCCTTGTAATTCATCTGTAAGGCTGTATGTGGTTAATTCTTGTTGCCTTGTAAATGCTAATTATGAAAGAAAATGTTAAAGGGTTCCTTAGGAAATCGATACTTTATTATACAATAATTGCATCTGCAGGTTTAATGTTCTTCATAAGACTTCAAAAGAATGGAAGAGGCTGGGAGGTCAGATGATGCAAATGGTGGTTGCATGACCTCAAAAGTCACAGAGAATCTGAGGCCTAATAAAATGCCCAGACATCATCAAAATATTTTCACAAGTCTACACTTAGTATGGAAACCAAGCTGCTAATACATCTGTCTGATGGCACCTTGGCCCAACTCTGGATATAAATCTGGGCACACTTACAATGGAAATGGTTGCTTCGTTATTCATCCAAGAGCTTTGGTTATTCCTTTGCCTGAATGATTTGATTCTCTCAGGAACAGCATTTCGGTTCTTTCCCCCCTCAGCTTCCCCTGGCTTGCTCCCCAGTTGTTCCAGCTTTCAGCATGGGAGCCAGCGAAGAGCTACTGTTAGGGTTATAAGCCCTGGAGACACGATGTAGCTGAAAAATCATTCTTCCAAGAATTTCTGGGTCACTGTCTAATTGTTACTAGCATTAGCATGCTTCATATTCATGTTCCAGTTCCACAGGCAGTACTTACTCTGCACCCAGCCATGTGGGACTGCTCCGGGCGGTGAGTGGGAACCCAAAACAATACTACTGTATCAGCCTAAGAACTCATCAGCCCCAAGAGTTTTTGCAATAGCAAAACAGAGAAAAAGAGTCCTTCTTTCCACTGTGGTCATCAGTGCAGCAGTGTATTCCCTGCTTTTTACTGCATACTTTTTAAAGGAAATATTCCGTGTTACTTAGCTTATTAATTTGCAAAGAAACCACAAGTTATTTCCTTACATCACAATGGTTTCTTTTAATTTTTTTTTTTTTTTTTTTTTAACTCTTACAACCTATAAAAATCCAGTGAATGCAAAGGAAATGAGCTTAAGACTCAGTACATTATAAAAGGGATCCGGAGCATGTTCACAAATTAAACACTGTTTGCCAACAGCAAACTATTTCACAGGTTGCACTGCAGCTCATACTTCGTTGAGACAACAAATGAGAAGCGAGCAGTGATTCATAAAACAAGCTGTACAGTTTAAGGCACGATAAAATAAGGCATATTGCACAGCTTTCTTGGAGAACCAAAAGGCGGTGCCTTGCGACCAGCTCAAATAAAAACACTGTAGGAGGGGTGCAGTGCTGAACTGTTGCAACCACTCCTAATGATTCAGCTGTTCTTCAGAAACTCATCCAGTCAGCACATCCAATGCGCGGTATGAAAATTACATGCATGCCCTTCCCAAAGCTGATGGCAAAAAGGACAATACGTGTGCATGTGCACATCTGTGCGGTGTGCAGGCAGCATTTCTATGTGAGACAGTGTTTGCTTCCATGCTCCTGTAAGAGTTTCTGGTTTGCTGCCTGCAGTCAGGTCAGAGGGGATCTGCCTCAATACATCAGCCATATGCCCAGAGGGGTGGCTGAAGCAAAATCTCCTGCTCAGTGTAGCAAACTCCCCAATAAACCCCCCAGATTGACAATACCAGCTCACTGAAGTTTTCCCTTTTCCCCTTTTGCCCAGTAATGTATTTTTCTGGCACTCACCCACAAAGAGCAAGGTATAATATGCACTCATTTACAAAGCAGTGACACATTGCTGCTTGACACCTGCAAGACATGCAAAACTAACCACATGTATACCAGAGAACTGGTAGTGCAAAAAAATCTTTTTGTCCAGCTAAGCAGACTGAAAATCAAACACAACCTCACTCCAAACCATTAACAGTGAAGAGCTCTACTTCCCTGCTCCATAACACCTTCTCTTTGCTGCACAGCCTGCTCCTATATACAATGCTTCACTCTTACTTTGAAAACTTCAGCTGTGGTCAGCACAGGGAGCAGAAGTGAACCCACTGATTCTATTCCTAAGCTTTCCAAATGATCTCACTGACACCTGGGATAATCTTTTCAAAGACAGCTTGGCACCCAGTTGGCAGCAAGCTAAATGTCCCGGGGAGCTGTGCCCTGCTGAAAACCCAGCCAGGAGTGCTGCTGTGGAGCACTTTGGAAATCGTGCTTTTGTTGTGAGCCCTATTGAAAACCTAACTGAAAGTGAGCTTGAAGGGAACAGTTTCTCCAGATTTGAACACAAGATGAACATAATCTCAGGAGATGAGCAATGAAAATGGATGTTTAACTATAAAATAACTGACCAAAATTTGATAGGAATGAAGAAAAATGCTTATCCTCAAATTTTCCTTTCTTTGGGGATTGTATCCACCACTCATACCAAGGTGTTCACAGCTGAGTAGAAGCTTGAGGACACAGTCCAGGCATGCCAGCCACTACCACAAGAACAACTCTTCTGCTGAAAATGTCTTTTACCTCATGTGACTCAAACATTTTGATCAAAATTGTGTCCTTCTGGCAATGAGCATCCTTGTTTCAGCTCTGAACACCATGTATATGCTTGTGGAGAGCAAGAGAACTGCCAGTCAACTACTGAGCAGCAAGAGCTTATTTTTGAGCTAGTTCATGACATGCAACCAGCATCACTACCTGAAGAAAGGAAATGACAAGGTAAATAAATACCTGACTGTTTCTTCTGTTCTTCTCCTCAGTGTAAGTCACAATGAGGCTTTATCATCCAGACAAGGTGTGAAAGGACATGAGATTAGCTTTATAAACACTAGGCCAATTTCAGATTCCAAAACAGCTAGAGACATTTCAAGGATGTAAGCAAAATTGATTTGGCACTTTGGAGCGTAGTTTTAACCGCATGACTGAGGAGGGAAGAGAATAGAGACAGGTCCTGCTAGAAGGGCTGCTCACACCCTACCAGGAATGTCTCTGCCATCACAGGCTTCATGTTGAATACTGGAGGCTCTGTAGATGCAGTTTAAGAAATGTAACACAACAAACCCAGTGATCGCCTCACAAATTACTTCTCAAAAGAGTGCTACTTCCCAAATAGTTTTTGAGATTTCAGGATACAGAGGGCATGGTATTTATCTGTGTTTCTCAGTTACATAACTTTTCATTTCTTCAAATGCCAAAGTGCTCAATCCATCCCAGGCAGATGATGAACATCACCAGTTACAGGCATAATTTCCATGATTTTGATGCCTTTATGATCACATCCCCAAAGCTACTGTGATGACATCTGACTGCACACCTTTGATTGGACACAGCAGCTTTGGCAAGGGGGTTGCTACAATCAAAAAGCAAGAGAAGGAAGGATGAAGAATTGGACCCAGAACCATTCTGATGTTATGAAAGACTCTAACGTGATATCCCCTGTCTGGGGCACCTTAAATCACCTCCCTAAGATAATGCTATAAGAAAACACCTTGACAGACCACTGTATTTGTCCTTGAGATTTTACCAGGAGTACTCCTGAGGAGAATAAACTTAATAGTGCTGTCCTCAGGGAGCTGCCTATCTACCACTGCCTAAACAAATCCCACTTACAGAAGTCTAAGAATCTGGAGGAAAATTTCTAGAGGTTTTCAGTATTTTCCCCCAGCACCTGATACTGTCACATTGAGATGATCTTCCAGGAACCAACTAGGTCACCTCAAGGGCTACTTTTAAGTGGAGAAGAAACGTAAGAACAACCTACACTAGAGCAAGCTGCCAATTGGCGCTCTTGTTTCCAGAGGAAACAGGCTCCATATCAGACCCATTTGCAAAGGAAATGCACTGAGAATGACCATTCCTACTACTGACATGTGGAGATATACATTTCAGTAAGAAAATACATACCCATCACCCTCATCTGGGTAAGATGGCTTTAACCCAAACACAGAGGAAAGCTGAGAGGGAGTAAGTGATTGCTTTTCAATGGCCAGACACATGTGGATGCAGACCCCCAAACAGACAGCCCTGAGTGTTAAAAACAATCCTTTGGATTCCTTAAACATTGTAAGTATACCTTACTAAACATGTCATTTAAATGAGGAATCAAAGCAACGCTTTTTTTCCTACTTTCTTGTGGGATTTGAGCCTTTGGGGTTCATAGCTTCTTTCCAAAGCCATAAGACCTCATGATTTAACTAAAGATAAGATTGTCAAGTCACATTTTGACTTCAGAAGCTTGAGGTTTAGCAAAACACAACTATTGCCAAACAGGATTGTAATAGTCGGCCCTTCTCAAATTTGGTACAGATACCACCTGTTGAGTGATTAGCAGATAACCTCCATTTTAAGTTTGGGCAGCACTCCTTTGTTGTGAATCTATTCCTGTGCCATTCTGAGTAAAAGAAGACCGTCAACTTTTACTTATAATCATCTGTTTTCTATAACTTTTTTGTTGCAACTTTACTGCTGTTGCTGTCACCCGAATTTGGCTGTAATTATAGATTTTTATCGAGTAAGCTTTCACAGCATATTAGAAGAGCCAATGCATTCCTCTTACTTTAAAGCAAAAATTCCAAAGGAAACAGTTGTTTTGGAACAAATAGAGACTTCTGCAGTGGTTTCAGCTGAAGCACTGAAGAACTTGGAAGTTGAACAGATTGTAGACAAAAGCTAAAACCCACTTCAACACCATGTTGAAAAGTAAACGCCACAGGAGTGGCGGGGGAAGAGAAGAGCAAAGGAAAAAGTTAACTGTTCTAATTTTTCCCTGTTGTCTCATTTTAAAGATTTTATAAATAACACATTTTTAAAGATTCCCTTTTCTCCACTTGTAAGTTTTAAGTCTCCAGAAAGTTTTCTGCCATACTACAGAGTCATTCTTTGAGCAAAAGCAGTAGTTCTACTGTATCTACCTCTGATGTAATTTTTTTTTTTTAAGTACACTTTAAAGTATCATTATCCCCATTCCATAGGTGAGGAAATAGTTTATGGAAATTGCTGAAGGTTACTAACCAGTCAACAGTGCAGGCTCAAGGCTCTCTCCCCCCTCCTCCACACTTTACGGGAAAAGAAATTAAGCAAAATTTCCAAATTAAAAATGCTGCTATTCCTTTAAATTCCTGCCCTTAGTAACTGACCCAGAGACCACCAAGTTCTGTGTTTTGAAATGCCTGAGAAAGGGGAGAGATCTAAGCTGGCGCAGTTAGTGGGAGCTCCTATCAGTAAATATGTGAAAGAGGTCCTTGTAAACATACTGCCCTCCCGGTGCCAGTTTCCTGCTCCACATTTTGTCTGATGTGGCTGGACATGGGTTAGCCCACAGACAGCCAGGCTGCCTCTGTGCATCTTTGCTGAGCAGCACTTTTGTGTCTCTCACTTTCCCCCACTCCCATTTCCAGCAGAGACACCAAAAATATGACAGCAGGAATGCTCTGCTCCCTGCTTGACCAGGGTAAGAGGGAATCTTGCCCAGGGATGCTCCTGCTGCAGCATGCCTGTTTGTCTTCAGGATTAATAGAATGGGCAACACTAAGTTCACAGAGATCTGATACCTCATCTGCTTTGAGATTCTTCCACTCTCCTCAGCTTTCTAGTTCAAACAACAAAAGCAAGCACTGAGAGGTAAGAAAGGGAAGATTGCTGCTGCCAAAGATGCCAGCCCTTAGTGGACACTGTATTCTCCCAACAACGTGGCCTCTCTATATTACTTATTTCTTGTCCTTAGAAGAAATTAGCCTTTTATTCTTCCCTCCCCAATTTTTGAAGCAGAACATCCTTTCCTGCAGTGTTTGGAGAAGCTCACAGCATTTACACGGCAGAGCTCCCTGACTTGCGTCTACATAGCATGACACTGCCTGCCTGCAGAGCAAGCTAAGGAATACAAACAGGTTCAACAGGCTCTCACAAGAGATTTCCAGCAAAAAGACTGCTTTTCCTCTTAAGATCAACATTTTAATCTGCCTCCCAGGTCTCAAGCAGAATCTTTGCAAACACAGGTTACAAGCCAGCAGGTGTTGACTGCTCGTCAGAATATAAATAAGCAAATCGCAGCTGGCAGGAATTATCTTAGCATTCATAGAACATCACTTCTGGTGGCCCTACCATCAGAAAATACCTTACATGCTGAAGGCAGCCCAAAGAGTAATGCTGGAAACTCAAATCAGAGTATTTCATAAAAAAAAGATGGAGCCAAGATCTTCTCAGTGATGCCCAGTGACAGGACAAGAAGCAATGGGCACAAAAAGAAAATTCCATTGCAACACAAGAAAATACATGTTTACAGTGATGGTGGTTAAACAATGAAGCAAGCTGCCTACAGATTTCTGCTATCTCTACCCTTGGAGATATTCAGTAGATACTACAGGGTCCTGAAGAAGCTAGCCTTATTTTGAGCAGGCCAAGACCTTCTCCAGAGTTCTCTTCCCATCTTGTCTATTCTGCAAGGCTGTAAACTGAAGCAAGTTGTTAATTACTAGGAATCCTGACTGATAATGCACAAAACACCACAGCAGCTGGGGATGGGGACTAAATCCAGCCATTCCTGCTCTCCACCTTGCTTAGGACAAGTTATCTCCTGTCACAGAAAGCTGTGGCTCCTGGATCTTGACAGTAGAGCCTGAAGTTAAGAACTGTGACTCCAGCACAGGGCAGGAAGAAGGACATCAGGAGCTTAGTGAGTAACAAAAAGGGTAGGGCACAATCACCTGAAAATTGGTGACATCTCATGCTCTGAATGTCATCTAGCTCATGTTGAAGTCTGCGCTACCCACACACATAGTGTTTTGTCATGCCAGTAGCTAAATTCTGCCTGGCTCAAGAATACCAGCCTATCAAAGAGACAAAGTAGGGAAACGTATTGAGATAAAATGACTTTTTTTTGGATCTTTCCCTCAAAAGTGACCCTAAAATAATTGTCATTTAAGAAGTAAAACTGTCCTGTTTTTACATTTATCCCCCTCCTTTGCACCCCAAACAACTGTGTTTGAAGGACAGGCAAAACCAGGTTACAGTATAATCCAATCAAACAAACAGGAATGTAAGGTGTACAAGCCATGCCCTGGAGAAGGTAATTATTAGGTCAGCCCAAGAAAAATTGATGAACCTAAGATAACACTCCCATACAGATCAAGATTCTTCATATAAATTTTGGTCCTGGCTCCTGTGAAACCATTAACGTTCCCTAGTGTTGTAATTTACAACTTGATGATGCACTGAATCATACTTTAATTTACCGGGAAGGTATGAACAAACATTCTCGGGTGGAAATTAATACCTGATCTTTGGCTACCTCTTGTGGTGTAAAAATCCAAAGAGTGGAATTACATTGTAGAAACATAACAGAGAATCATTGCCCAGTGGATGGTCTTGTCAAGTATCTCCAAGTAGAAAACCAGTTCCTGGGTGTTTTGGTTTTTTTTTTCAAGACTTTGAAGGTCTTGCTCTGAAAATGCATCTTAGAGTATAAGCTGGGTGAGTATTTCCACAAGTGTGTGTCATTGATGGCATCTGTTTTCAGGAATGGTTCAAAAAGAATGCAAAGATGTAGCATATTTTTCTGCCCGGATTCTTTTCTGTCTGTAGAGTCTTCCAAAACAAGACAACACAGTTACATCCCCTAAGACCTTTGTCAAATCTGTGTGGACCCCACATTAAAATATTGCCTCAGCCACTGAAGAAAAACAATACAGAAATTACATATGTGCCTCTCTGTTTTTAAAGGCAACGCAGGGAAACAAAAGATACAAAGCTAAAATGTCCCAGGAGGCTTTTTTCGCTTGTCTTTTGGGGCAACTAAAAAAACAAGAAATAGTCCGTCTTCATACACAAGAAAGTGGAAGGGACATAAAAAGAGTTATAAACAAGCCTCACATGTTTCATTTTCCTAATGACCTGTTCTCCAAAATATATCATGCTATTGTGCAATTTTACGTTTAGAGAGAAATCAGGGAAGCATTGTGACTCATAACCTGAGCAGCAAACACCCAGGGAGCTGATGAAATTTCGCTATGCAACAAGAGCTCTCCCACATAAAATCAGTCTAAACAACTACCAGCACCTTCATGTGTAGTAAAGGTACAAGATATACAGTTATGGAGAAGCGAATCATAAATGCAGCTGTCATGCTGAGAGAACATCTGTACACTTATGGTACCACTGTTCATCAACTGTTTATTTCAGCAAGTACCATATGAGAAACAGAAATGAGGAGGCTCAGAATAGAGTCAGACAGTAGATCCATGGTTTGAGTTAAACAGGAAAAGCAAAGACTCTCAAAACAACACTGAACGTCTATCCAGCCTCCAACTAGAGCAAATCAGTGTGGCCCCAGTATGGATCATGGCTCTGATCTACAATACGTAAACCCGAATCTTTCCTCTATAATTAAAGCAGTAACTCAAAAAGCAGCAGCACTTCCTCACAAAGGTAGTGATCTGTCCAAAGTGAAATGGAATTAGTGCAACTGGAGCTTCTTTATGGATTTTTAAGAAAGTCTAATGATTAAATTCTGGTCTTGCTCAATCTTCACCACTGAACCCAAGAACCAGCAAGATCACCACGTCACATTAACTGAGCAAGAAGAAAAAAATACAAAGAGCTCCTTTTCTGCACAATCAATTCAATACTGGGGAGAGAACTTTTTTTTGCTGAGAAGTCAGCAGTCTGTTGCATTCAAGTAAGTGTTCTTACCCATACTGCCAAAGCTGTCTTATCAAAACAAGAGATGCCAGTAGAAGTTCAATGTTGCCTGTAGAGCTATGCCTGTACAAATATGTCTATCAGTCCAAAATCATCCCTTTCTGTAACCATGAGAATCACAGACCTTTGTCCAGAGGGTAAAATATGCTGTTAAGAAAACAGTGGGAAAATGAGCCACAGAAATGCTTGCTATATCCAAGGAACTAGGAAACATTACAAGTTTGAAGTGAAAATACAAATAAATAGCTCAGATGAAAACATCAGAGAGAAAACAGCAACATATAGCAGTCCTAAAATCTGGGGCAGGAGAGGGTGTCATAATAGGTAATACTACTTAGCAAGTTCATTTTGTGGCCAGTGCCAATGTATATATATATACATAATATATATATATATATATAATATATATAATATTATTGTAACAAAGATGGTAAAAGATTTATTCACACCCTATGTCTAAAAGATTTATTCACACCCTATGTCCTACACATTGTGCCATGGAAGTCAACCCACACTCACAAGCATTCCTACTCCACTCCTCAGCATGTGTGAGTGGTAGGAAACAATCTCTTTAGAAAAGGCTGGAAAATGTCCAGCTGCACATGAGTAGAAGCAAATGACAGCATTAACTGCAGCACTTCAGAGTCCCAGAGAAGCTGTGGAAGTCACCGTTAGGGTTTCTGTGGAAGGAGAAGGTAACAGGAGGTGGGGTCATGCAAACACTACAGGAAGGGAAACTGAGTATTCTGATGGACATGGAGGAACTGGAGGGACATGACTCCTGGCCAGCCAACAGCAGGCAGCAAAGGAGATCTCTGCGTGACATCTTTCAAGAGAAGGGAAAAGCAGAAAGCCTTGGGGTCCTCGTAACAAGGAGCAGCGCAGAAAAGCGGAAGCACGTAGTTATGCTAAAGCTGTTCTTTCTATCCCCACGTCCTTCAGAAAAAGCCACCATCTCTCCTGCTGCGCTAATCTCTTGATGGTCAGCGCTCACAGTCATATACGTGCAGATACAGAAATAAGATTTCATCACCAACTCAAAAAGCCATTATAAAATTTGCTGAGGAAATTGCAAACCCAAAATGGAAGCCAGCTGAGACCACAGCCTGCGGGGTCATGTATCATTAGCACCAAGTGAACCAAGTCCAAATGTCCAGCTTACTGTTCAGGAGGAAACAAAAGCACTACTATACATGTGGGCAAAGTATCATCTTTTTCTAATCAAACCTGTCTTAGGCCCAGGTTCAGGAAAGCATTCAAGCATGTGCTTGAGGCTCTCTTTATTCAGAAAATAGCTCAAAGCACACATTTACCTGTAAGCACTTGCTAACAGCTGTGAATAACACTGAAACCATAACTAAAATCTACTGAGAGAGGGTGTTAAAAAGAAATCTAAGCATGATGAGATGTGATTGTCCAACGCTTTGCCTTATCTTCCTATCAGGAATGGTGTGAAATAAGCAATGAAGAATACGAGGCTGCTCCCAGAGACAGTGGCCAGAACCACCAGATACCAAAAAAAAGTGTAATCAGCTCAACAGCATTTCTTGGTTTTATCTGCAATATTGCCACAGACCCAGCGGAAAATCATGAGAGCAGTGCCAGGTTTGAGCCCACTCTTAGCCAGCCCTCAGAGGTGACATACAACTTTCAAAAGGAGCCTTTCCCAAGAGTCTGAAGGAAAAGTTACGACCCCATTTAGTGCCAACCACTCACAGCAGTGAGCATGGCACAGTTTTCACACAGCAGCTCCACTCTGACGCCTGCATGCAGTTCATCAATAATCATGTCAGAGCTGCCAAGGGGACACAACACTTGCTGCTCAGATGATGCTCTATCCCCACCTCCGTGACAATAATTTGTCTTTCACAGCCAGCAGAACCCTTTTCAGGCATTTCTGTTGGACTCAGTGACTTTCAATCTCTGGCCTAATATTCCATTTCTCCTTATTAAAAAAAAAAAAAACTACTCCACAGATCTGAATAATCAACTAGAAAGTTGTACCTTAACAAATCTATAAGGCTGTAAAAGCAATTATCATTAATTTTATTGTGTGATTAATATAAGCTGACTTACATCCTGAGGAGACAATCTTACCTCCCTGGGAAATACCCTTCTGCACCAGTTATTCTTAGGTGTTATTTCTGATTAATTATGCTCTCGCTCCATTAGAAAACTGATGGCCAACTTTGCATCTGTCTCTTTGCTTTGCATCATACAAAGACAGTGGCTATAAAAAATTCATAGGGAATGAATGAATAGATGGTCAGCGTGTCCAAGCTGGTGCTGCAGCTTTGGTTTGCTACCTTGGGAGTATGTGTTATGTAAAAAACAAAGGTCACAGAAGCACCAATTGATAAAGCATGAGATCTTCCCAGGTACAGGTGTGGTTTTTCACCCACAAAACTGCATCTACAGTTTAACACAGTAGGATTATTAATAATCCCATGAAAAAACACCAGATGCATCCTCAGTTTTTTGAATGCAAATAGCCCTATTGGAGCCAAAGGGAATGCTCACATGTGTTTAAGTTAGACACATGCATAAGCAAAGGCAGGATCAGAGCCTCAGCTATAAATATTTATGTCTGCAGTACAGCATGGCCTCAAAAATGCATTCACAAAACAGAGTATAATGCAAGATCCTGACAATACAGGTTACTCCATAGAATTTCAATGGGAGGATCTTCTTTCTTGGGTCCATTGGAAAGTCCCATTCTCTATAAAAGCCACCACCATCATTTCAACAACCTTGGCCAACAGCATCAAAATAATAATAATAGTAATAATAATAATAACTCAAAAGAAAACATAATTAGAAAATTGTTTGTCACCACCAGCGTAAAAATCTTTCCAAATAACTCATCATTATTTATCAGAAATATATGTAGTTATCACATTTGTACTGTCGCATCACATTATTTGTAAAAAAAAACATTATGAAAAATGGGACTGAAAGGGTCTGACTTTGGAGCCCCAAAGTACATCTTCAGCTCAGATGAACACAAATCAGGCAAACTCCCACCTCTCTCTTCCTTAGAGATTTAAAATTAGATTTGGGTGACTAATGAGGACAAAAATATTCATTCGCCTCAGCCGTACAATCTGGTTTCCTGGCACAAATGTTTGCAGAAAACAAATGTCAAAGCAAATGCTATTACTTACTTTGGAAGAATATTTCTATACATCCAATCACAGAAGAGAAACAACAGCAAGCGACTTATGTGGCCAGTCATAAGTAATATCGCTCAGGCTTGAAACAGACAATTCACAGAAGAAGAACATTTGGGGGAAAACTTATCAGATCCATTTCAACTCCAACTACATAAAACAGAAACCAGAAAAGTGCTGAAGGAGAAGAAAAGATGGAATTAGTCAAAATAAGTATTTCACCCTCAGCACAAGGTAATAGAAAGATTTTCTCCTTCAGCTGGGAGGGTTTGGGATCAGACCTCTCCAGTTCAGTTCAATTTTGAAGGCTTGAATTTGGGGCACTATCCTGCAGGCAGTTCTCAGGCACTTGGACTGTTGCAGAATTGCAGCATCAAGTCCTGCAGAGCATCAAATTTGTGCTGTAATTAAAATAATTTACATGCTGCTAGCAAGTGAGCTAAAGCAAGCACACCACGTTCCCAGCATGGATTTCAATTTGCTTCAGAATTACCCAGGATAGGAGCTCATACTTTTCAACATCATCCTAGTTAGGCTAGGAAAAATGCTAGATCCAACTGATAGCTGTTTGATTGGGAAGAAAGTGGGGATAGCATTACTTGTAGATATGTACTTGACTTGCTGCCTGGATCCATTGTGAAAGCAAACAGCCACGTTGTTGGGAGAGTTGTTGTTCTACACCCCTGAAAATCAATTACCTCTGACTACATATGCCTCACTTTTGGGGACAAAGTTGCAACAGAGCAACTTTTGGCCCATTGAAATACTGATTAACCAGAATGGATACAGTGTAAGCACCTATTCTTCCGCTGGACTATCTTAACCAAAACATGGGAAAGTGTAGATGGAGGACATTGTGTGAAAATGAAGCAGCATATGAGATATCTCATTTCTCTTTCATGTGAGAAAAGCATCTCAGAGAAAATCATCTGATGATCAAAAAGATCCCATAGAATGCCACCAATGTAAGGGTCCAGAGTAGGGCATGAAGATGCTCAGAGGGCTGGAGCACCTCTCCTGTGAAGACAGGTTGAGGGAGTTGGGCTTGTTCAGCCTGGAGAAGAGAAGGCTCTGGGGAGACCTCATTGCAGCCTTCCAGTACTTAAAGGGAGCTATAAGCAGGAGGGAGACTGCTGTCTTTTTTCACAGGTAGGTAGTGATAGGAAAGGTGTAAAGGTTTTCATCTAAGAGAGGGAAGATTTAGTTTATCTGTCAGGGAAATCTTGCCCTGAGAGAGTGGTTAGGCTCTGGCACAGGCTGCCCAGAGGAGCTGTGGGTGCCCCATCCCTGGGGGCCTCCAAGGCCAGGCTGGGTGGACTTTGGGCAGCCTGCGCTAGCGAAAGGTGCCTTTGCCAAGGCAAGGAAGTTGGAACTTGATGATCATTGAGATCCCTTCAACACAAGCCATTCTTTGATTCTATGACGTTAGCATTTTCTAACAACCGTGCTGCAAAATTAACATCTATTTCTTATTAGTATATTTGATTCAAGTGTTTAGCAACCATCTTCAGCCACCTCAGCTGATGTATGAGTTCCCGTTTCAGGAGAGATGGAGACAATTTGTTTTTCTAACTGAGAGCAGTGGCCCATTGCTGACACTTTTGTCTTCCCCATTGTGGAAATCAATATTTTAAGGCCACATTCAAAGTGGCCCACAGGTGAGTCTAACCAAACATGTCAGGAACTACCCTGCCCTGGAGCCCAGCCCCACACTAACTGTGCCCATGGCAGGGTAAGCAGATGGGAATAGCTCTGTAATGCCCATGCAAAGCCTAGGAGCAACAAGAGCAACATTTCAGTACTGAAACCAATTGCTGACAGGCAAGAGACCAAAATGGGAAGAGTAGGGATGTAGGTTTACTTCTGAAGCCTTTTGCTGGAGCCTTCGCTGTTGAATATTTCTAAAAAGCCATACGGTCTTAATAGATCTCACAGCTTATCCACTGTGACGATGCTTTTGTTTCTCACATCAGTAACACTAAATTGTAGCTAAAATTTTTCAACAGAGTGGTTTGCATGTTGGGTTTCATTTGTGCTGTGTTAAAAACTTCACTGACAAGTCACTTAACTACTGCGCTTCTGAGAAGGTAGAAGTTTAAATGCTATCAAGACCGTAATAAGAAATATTGTTTAGTAAATGCTAATTCACAGGATGCCACCTAAAACTAGCAGATCAAGTGTGAAAGATATTAGCCTGGATTAAAGGCAGACTTCAGCTGGAACAACATGGGCTCTCGATCTCCTCAGATTGCGCGGTCAGCAGGGAGATATCTGGCTAGATGGGATTCTGCACATCTGTCAGCTAAATCAGAGATCCAAATGCAAACCCCAGCATGTAAGAACATTATGTGGATTTGTGACCCTCTCCTGAGAATTTGGGGTCCATAAACCAATGAATGGATTACAAAGAAACATAGTTATAGTATTTTCATCTGTGATAGATACTGCTGCAATTCCAGCGTGGCTCACGGTATTTAAAGGAAAACTCTACCCATTTTCCACACACAGTCCCTATGAAACTACAAAAGGCAAGTACCATTCAGCACAAAGGAACTGGAAAATTCACGTCAAAATTAGTTTAGCACCTAATTTGAAAAATGCAGGTTTCTAAAACCAGAACTAGCGCAGTATGGGAGCTTCCTCCTCTTTTGTACTCATTCTATATATGAATCTGTTCAGAAGAGACGTTGGCTGTACACTCTGAATACACACGACTGAGTTAGTCACTTGCAAAGGAGCACACCAGATGTGCTAGAGCTTCTTTTAGCTCAGGTTCAATTCATTTAGTACATAAAGTACCTGCCCCTGCAGGTACATTTCCTATCAGTCCATCCCACACCTCTCAGCTTTTGATTCAAATACTTCAGCAGGAGTACTGCTGCATTTCACATCTACTTAGAGGCTTTTGAGGAAACACAGGAAACAGTGAAACCTGAACTAACTGAACTTCTAGATGTATTTTGGAGCAGTACTTCAAAACACCCACCACTAAATTCAGCTAATTACCAAAGAGAAAGATGGGAAATCAAAATTCTAAGGGAATTTAAAATACCAAACAGCACTAAAATCACAAGTGAACAAGAGCAAAACATTCAACTTCTGGTTGACATCAGATAACAAGAAGCCAAATCTGGTAGAAAGAAAGGAGTGGCACAATAGCATCCCCCAATTCAGTCACACATACACTGGTGGCCCACTTTCCTTGGGAAGGCCAGACCCAGGTCACTCCAGCTATTTGTAAACCATGCACAGCTTTCAGAGCTCTTTGCCCTTTGAAGAATGAGCTGCTAAGCATCATGTCTTCTCTTGGTTTCTCCCACAGAGTAGTTGTCAATGCAATTCTCCTTAAACATAGCAGAAAACTGTGTTCTCCCCATTGACCACCTTTCTTTCTTTGCAACACCAATGCTTCGTGAAGTTACAGAGGTCACATTCCCATCAGGTTGCACACTTCAAAGCACTTTTCTCACACAAATTCTTACTATCAAGCCCATCAGCACTTGTAGGCTCCCAATGAAGTACAAGGTAGAGAGAACAAACAGTGGTTTGCTGGAGGTCTGCCAGGGATTTACTCACTAGAGTGTCAAAAAGGTCACTGTATGCTTCCTTTACACTTGAAAATCTAGGGGAGCAACACATGAGCTTACTTAGCCACACAGTGTAAAAATCTTGGCCTGTTGGACAGACATCCTCAGTCAAAGGATTCTTTGTACCTGTGGTCCATAACCTAGCACTGCTGAGTGTCCCACTTGTTCCTTTCAGATCCTCTTGGAAAGACAGGCATTTTAATCTGAAACTGGGATGGACATTATATGTACTGTGACAAGACATTATCTGTTTTCTGAGCTCACCTGTTTATATTTAATAAAAATGCTCTTTCCTAACTCATGGTGGGCTAGAGAATTCCCAAATCACTCTAAATACTTTAAAGTTCTTTTGGGACATAGCCAGATACTTAATATTGTATTACATTTTATAGTTGTCACTTAATCAAGCTATTTAATATTATAGTACATTTTAAAACTGTCACTTAATCACATTTTCTTGACCCTTTTATGTGAATTAAAGATCACTGTAGATAAAAAATGGCATGCTTTAGTTTAAATAGATTCAGTATGTCCAGTTTGACAGTTACTTCTGAGACATTAAAAGAATTTTCTGTGATTAATGTGACCCCCACACGTTACACAGTATAATGTTCCATTTCTTCCACCATTAGAGGAAACAGTATTATACAGAAGGAGCCAAAACTTACACAACTGCATGTAAAGCTGTGAAAGCTGGAATATAACGTACACGTATGTGTGGTGTATTATGGGACTAACTAAAGCAAGCAGGTATTTTCTGTCTCCTTACAACTCAAGGCAGAAGGAAAATGTTCAGTAAGAACACAATACGCCTACATCTCACAACAAAAGAAAGCATCTTAGTGCAGCTTGCTCAGAAAGGAATAAATGTACTTAATGTCATGACGGGTGACTATCTGTGCTTAATATAAATGATTGATAGCCATGCATTCTAATTTTGGAAGAAATCTTACCCAGGCATTTACTCACAAGAGCAAAATAGTGCATAAGATATGCCCGTCTTCAGAAACATTTATAATGGCAATCATCACCATTTCATGCGGTTGATCCAGAACTGTGTCATTGAAAGACTTTATGCTGTTAAGTCATACATAGTAAATCACCTTCTCTTATAGTCACGTTTAAAACGACTGCCTTTTTCTGTAACCTTGGGTCTCAGATCCTACTTAATCCACCTAACTCTAATCATTCCCTTTGTATATCTTAATCTCAAATCAGATATACCACCTTTATTAACATTGCAACAGTCTGCCCATTCTTGGAGCATTTTATGTTCTTTTCTTGATAGTTTAATGAGAATAATACTCTACTTCATCTAAGAAGTAGGACATAGCACAGTAACATTGATCTTTCATTAAACAGCAAAGTTGTTTGATAACAAGATTTAGTGTAACCAAATCAGCAAGTGTAAATCGTTTTGGACCACCAGTTAAGTAGTTAATAGTGTGTATACAGTACCTCTGCAAACAATTAACAATGGACTAAAACAAGCAAGACATGAAAAGAGCCTACTCAAAATCAGGGTGTTGATTTCTTTATAGCATTAAGATGTCAGGTACTATTGTTACTACCAGTAGTTAAACATATATTCACCGATTCCCATCATCCATTCTCTCCCTTCCCTTTCATCATCAGCGTTCTTGCATCTTTTCTCCAATTAAGATTGTAAACTCCCTGGGATATAAACCAGGTCATTATTGTGTCTTCATGAAGGGATCATTGCAAGGGGCCAAAACTGTGTCAGTGCTGCTTAAAGCCTTTGGGCACAATATTACTAAATTGCCCTTCAACTGCAACCCGAAATTATAGGCATGCTGCGTGCAGTATTTTGAAAGCCATTGTTTTGCAACGTGGAAATATGCAAGTGAACATGATACTTGAACAACATAATTCATTTTCCATTCATGAGCCACAATGGGTATCTCATGGCACTGCTTGCTCCTCAGTTTCAAATGTGAACTTGCATACAAAGTCAAGCAAATGAGTTTTCCTTCACGTTGTTTTATTAAGCCCTTGGACTACATTCTAAGCCTTAGAAAAAAAAAAATTACAATTGCTATTTTGTCACAAAAGCAGTGAAATTTCCAAAGGACTGAAGAATTCAGCCCAAGATTGTGGCTGCAAGCTCCCTGCACAACCCCTTCATGTTCTCTGCTTATCGCTTCCCTTGCCAGAACCACATTCATGATCAAAAGTGAAAATTATGTCTTACTGCCGCATCCACTAAAACCCTCATCTTAGCTTTTGGGGCATATCCTTAATGACCTTATTGGTTTGAATAGTTTTAATATCATTTTGATTCAGTTTCTCTTTACGACATTATTACAGCTCTTCTAGCAACTTTATACTCCCCAACTCTTCTCCTTTTTTTTTTTTTTTTGTCCTCAAGCCGATCCTTCCTTTTGTATTAATTGTATTAATGAAGTCCTTTGTCTTTTCCCTTCAAATCTTCATTTGCAACTTCTTTACCTTCTAGACCTGACAGGTGTTGTGTTGTTGTTTTTTGTTTTTTGTTTTTTTTTTTAATTGGAAATAATAAAAATTACTAACATCTCCAGAATGCTTCCAGCATTCTACCATCAGCTTTAATAGGCTCTATTATTATTTCTGATCTTAAGCTGCTTTCTCCTGACCCAGGAATATTGGCAAATTACTGACCTATAGCCAAGCTTTTATAGGGAAGGTCTTGCATCAAGTGGTAGACTTTCAAGTGCTTAACCACCTAGTAATAATCTTTATGACAAATGGTCACCTGCTTTGCAGTTATGCCTAGTTTGCTATGCATAGTGCTAAGTGAGTGTCCCTTAGAGCGGTCAATCACCACTCTACCTTGAGTATCATGTCTGCTCTTACCCATCTTGCTACCAGCACAGCACTGGACACTGCAGATCAGAATAACCCTTCCTGACCATCTGCCAAGTTATAAAAGACAGGGCGCTTTGTTCGATCTGAAGCCATCAACATGTCACTCTGCATCATCATTCATTTGCGTTAAGCAGTATGCATCATCTTCTCATGATCAATGCAGAGCCAATGCTCCTGAACATTACTGCAGCTGACCATTATTATGAATTTAATTGTTAAGAGTACTGACACTCCTTTCACCCACTTTATGCAAAGAATTAAAGATTGTCTGCCTGCAATTTCGCATTTTGCTGTGAATCACTGATTTCTTTCTCTTCCTGCCCCATTATGGCACTGTCTTTGGTGCAGTGCAGTAGTTTAAAACACCATTTTAAGCAATGTTAACAGTTAACTAGTAGCAACCTTACAGAATATTTTAGGTCACCTCCTTCGATCAAGAGCATGACTAAAATTACTGCAAACTACTACGACCCGTGAAGCAACATGAAGCAAAACGTTCCATAACAGTTTCTTTCCTGCTCACCCCACTCAGATTATTCTGGCTGAGTGGAAATTGTACAGGCAAACAACTTTTCACCTTCCCACCACAATTCATTGCTTCTAAAAATTGCTTCATCGTGACCAGAGATTTTGTCGTGGTTTTCATTAGAAAAACAAATCCAGAGACAAACACAGATGACAAGAACTGTGACAGATGTCTTTGTTTGATG
Organism: Lagopus leucura; assembly: GCF_019238085.1. Taxonomy (NCBI): domain Eukaryota; kingdom Metazoa; phylum Chordata; class Aves; order Galliformes; family Phasianidae; genus Lagopus; species Lagopus leucura. The sequence continues at coordinate 35,674 of NW_024967259.1, forward strand.
CAACGATCCTCCCTATGAGGATAAGGAACCACAGCTGAGAGTGGTGAGTATTTTTTGACAAACCTCGTTTTGCTGAAATGGCAATATTGAGAGAGGAGGTGGCTGATGAAACTTGTTCTCTAATTAGAAAATCTTTAGCTATTCCACAGACAATGATATCCTTTTGATTTTCTCTAAACTGGCATACAATTGTCAATAAGAACAATCTTTGCCTAAAAAAATAGAATAATCAAGCTTATAAAATGACTTTTTAACATCCAGCTACATTTTTCTCCTTTTGGGCTGTTTGCATTATTTGCTGTGCTTAATCTAAAAGCTGGGACGAACACCACACTTGAATGACAAACATATGGCAAAAGTCCTGTTAGAATAATCCTGTTCTCTCATATGCCCACAAGCACAACACCCTTTGCATATCCTCAGCATTCCCCTACACAAATAATTCAAGCTGAAAACTAAGTCTTTCTCCTCTCAAGTTAACTCCTACCCCCATTTCACAAAAGACAAAACTAAAAGGAAGACTGCAGTGTTCTCTAGGCTTGTGCTCTCTTATCTTCTTCAAGCTGCTGGGACCTTCACAGTGGAAATACATTTGAAAACACAGACACACGTGCAATTTTGCTGCTCCAAAGAGTAGCTTTGAGTATTAAGTACATACACCAATGGACCCAAACCAATGCCAACATTTGCTTGTGGCAGAAAGCTGTTCACTGCCGAACTGGGGGTTTAGCTCTAACCTTGTGCACAGGCAGTGTTGATAAGGGAGGGGAGCAAGCTGAATATTAAAAACGCTGCCTCAAGAATAATATCATGTACAGATTTAATCATAATAAAAAATGATCTGCAAGTAATTGTAGTCATTACTACATCTGCTCAGAGCTGTGGGTAATCATTATGTATGAGTGAATTAAATCAAATTCAGTATCATGGCCCTGATCCTGGAATTTCTTAAGTAAACTCACCTCATATTAATAATCTCCCTGAGTGCAGTGAGTCTATTTGCTTCTATGGTTATGTTTCCCACATTAGGGTCTTTTGACCCTTCCTCACTCTACCTTGAAATGTGAGTCAAAACACAATCCTAAAAAAGTTAAGAAGGTGGAGGGAAATGCAGATTTCAAAAGGGGAGGAATTAATTTGTTTCAGGGTGCTCTTCTGTCTGCAAAAGTGCTGAAGGAGACAGATAAAAAAACATCTTGTTGTGGAGCCTGACTAATGAAAAAGGCAAAGCCTTCCAAGATAAAAGTTGGGCTCAAATTCTTTCCTTTTCTCACCAAATCCCAGGCATTAGCATCAGGCTGGAGACACAGGTGTAATTTATAGCACAGGGTAGGAAAGTCAAATCCTGACTCATGCAGATAAGAAAAACCTGTTTACAGAAGCTGGTGAAGGGCAGAGTTGGTGCCAAATTCAAAATAGATCAATAGCCAGATGAATTATTAGTAAAAGAAATAATGGTGAAATTTCTTCTCTGACATCTGTACTAAATGCTAGACTCTACATTTTTACATATCATCACCATAGTCTATCCAAGAGCCAAAGAAAGTTTTTACTCTAATAGTCTTGTGCTGACCTCTATGTATGTTCAAAATAAGGAGGAAGAGATGAGGTGCCCGATGCACCCTGTGTGTAAGGGGTAGGAGTCCAAGGAAGGCATCATGCTCTTTCAAACATGCAGTACAGAAATGGAACTAAGTCTGAATTATTCCTTGCACACTTTTGGTGAGGTCACAGGAAAACCTGATTTACAACTTGGTTTTTTTTTCATTTAATGTGGATATTCCACCGAAAAGGGTCTTGAGGGCAGCTGGAGTAAGGAGAAATCTTACCTGTCTGTCTCAACAGCTGAGCTGCCAGAGAGCAAAGAGCCCTGCCTCGGCTTATGGCAGAGCCCCAGAGGAAGGGTGCAGGCGTGAGGACACACACAGGCAGTGGTACAGCTGTTGGTCCCCCTCCAGGCAGAGAAAGCCACTCAGATTTCTTTCTGCTGCTTCACTGCAGCACAAGACAGGTGGCATTTGGCTTTTCTAAGTAGTTGCAAAGGTTTGTTTCCTGCCCAGAGACAGTAGTATGCCTGGATAGGATGTTCACTGAAGTTTAAGTGAAAATTGAGGAATTTGTTTTATTTAAAGGGCAGAAGTAATTATGGGTGCATGCACCACACATCTGAAGGTAATACATGCAGGCATACATAAATCTTCCTTCCACCCACATCTGTGCACATATAATCTCAACGCTAACACAGATAATTGAGTGCGGTAACACAAATGATCATTTTTTTCTGAAACAGAGATGAGCTGGCAAGCATAATCAAAAGATGAGGATCATTTCTCCAAAGATGAGTGAGAGCAACAAGAACAAAAAAAATTCAGTGAGAGTTATGACAACAATGTAAGAAAGCAATCACTAGAGAAATCCTGATGAATGAGGAGCTTACATCTTTAAATGCCTTAAAAACACTACAAATAAATCTAAATTTGAACAGAATTCAATGCACAATTGAATTAGAAAGGAAAAATTCAAGCAAATTGCTAAACTTCTGCTACAGAACTTGTAAGTGGTTTATCTACACAGAGCCATAAAGTGAATAAAACAGCGGCAAAAAGGGCTGAACTTCTGCTGTCAGTAAGAAGCCCAAATCATGGATAAAAGTATTATGAATGCTGTGTAAAGAGCTCTGCAAAATATCCTCCAGTGAACAGGAACTAATGATAGATGAATGTGCACATGTAATTGAACATGATGAAAAGAAAACCAACATCCCAAGAAGGGAAACAGAAAAGCCATCAGGAGTACTGGCTCATGCTAACAACCTCAAGACTGAGGAGTATACAAGACGAGAAGGCAAATTACAGAAAACGTGGGCTGCTGCATAAGATAAAATACATGTTTGGGGCTACATGTATTCTTCATTAGATTATCAGGGGAGCATGTGTCACACATGTGGTCTTAAGGAATGCTGGCAGGAACAGTCAACCACATAAAGCTCACCTGGATTTGAGTTTCATCACCGACATTGGGCGCCTTGTTGTTTGCATCTTAACTGATGGCAAGCATCCTTTTGACTTCACAAAAAAAAAAAAAAACAACCAGGGTCAGGCCCTTGCAATTCAGCTTGCTCAGGGAAGGGTTATAAAAAAGGTACAGAAACCCTTGAAGTGTTCCTCAGCCCAAGTCAAGCCACCCCGAACTACTGATCCCTTCTGCACCCCGCACCATAGGAAATTGGATTTTCCTAGCTGTGTTTTGTGTTAAGTTGTTGGGCTCAGCTAAATCAAAACTCAAGCAAAGCAAACCCACACGAACTAAAATCAAATGAAACTTCACACTCCCCTTGCATACTGAAACAGCTCCGTGCAAAGGTACTTCCAGCAGACTAAGCCAATACACCTCTTAAGAGCAAGCAGAAAGTAGAGCATATTATTTGTAACAGATGAATTAGAAGCGCATCGAGGTACTGGATGAAAACATTTTTGAATGTAAGCCAAGTACACAGTAGGAATAGGTTAAAAGGCTAAATCATTCCTAACCACAACTTAAAGACGATTTCATTGGTAAAATATCCTTTTTTTAACTCTTTTTTTCCGAGCACACATCACAACTTTTGTTTCCGTTTGTTTTATTCCTCATTTCAAAAGCAGCATTTGCTGTAACAGCTCATTTTTTTCATGCAAAATACTGAATCTAATTGCGGAAATATGTCATTCCCTCCTCTCCACCACATGGCATGAGTTAATGATGATGAATGAAAGTAATAAAACCCAAATCTTTTTCAAACTAAAGCTCCTGTTAAATTACTGGAAATTATATGCATGCGTCTACAATGAGGACACTGCAGAAGGTCAAAGATCTTGCTTCCTGCTTTTGGCCAAACTATTCAACAGGCAGTGTGGCTGAACCTGCACAGACAGGTTTTTGCTGAGATCTGGGGGAGCCTCCTACAAAAAGCAGCTCAGTTTAAGGCTGGTGATTTCATTACCATCATTCTCTCCTTCCCCACGGAACAGTAAATATTGCTCACCAGATCCTAGGACCTGCTTCACGTGCCCTTGCAAGCTGTTTTTGGATGTTCAAGACTGGGGGTTGTAATGTATCGTCTAACATGATGTCCATTCTTAGTGACGGTCTCGATTTCCCTAATACAAAACTTTATTCTGTGGCATTGATGTGAAGCAGAAGGAATCAGCAAATATAGAGCCAGACGTGACGTCTCTCCTTCACTCCAAATCACAGCTGATTTCTCCAGACGATCCACTGAGAAGACAGGCAAACCATTCAGAGACTAAGGTCCTTTTAAGCACGAACCCGAAAGGCAAACGTATCCCTTTCCTTTCTGAAAATTCTGTTTCCAATTCTGCATATTGCAGCCTGCACCAGCTTCTTGCTGATCTCCCTATTCATTCATTTCCTCATTTTTGCTCAACTGGCTGGTGGTGCCGCTGCCCCACCACTGCCTTTGGGCGGTTGGACACTGTGTTCCTTCCCCCAGCTCTTCCACAGCTCTCCTCAGTCTTTTTGTCTCCTTTCCTTTCATCATCAGCGCATGAGGTTTCGATGTTCTTGCCTTCCCGCTATGCTGATCTCCCACTCCCTCATACGGTCAGTTTCACAGATGGACCACAGAAGACAGAGAAGGAAAACATAAGGAGAGGAATTCCTGCTAACTTCCCTTAATTTCTTTCTTTCTCGCGGATAAGTTTGAAAGCTTTGAATATCGTACTGGTGTCAATCAAGGTGTTACTTTGTACAGTTTGTACGCAGATTGTTTTGGCAAAAAAAAACCCAAAGATTTGTAGTACAAGTCTTACTGGCACAAAGCAAAATTTACCATCCTTGCAAGTTTTTATTTCTGTCTCTTACCATTAAAAACAGTTTGCAGAACTGAAGTGTGTAGAATTGAAAACATCAGTTTTCAGAAACAAAAGAGCTAAATTCTGCCACTCAAGCTCACAGTGAGGGGTGACTTACTCTCTAAGTAGTACTCATCTCCTTGCAGCCATTAAATTGTGGGCAATTCAGCTCTCGATTCGTTGCTTCACCACACTAGTGCAGATTGCAGAAGTACAACACAACTCCATGCATGAAGTACAGCAGGAAGGATCCCACTGTGAGATGTCTGTAAGAGGATGGCTGCAGACAGTCCCTATGAACGCCCTTCCAGAGCAAGAAAAGAAAATGAACGAGGGTCCAGTGAAGGAACTGAACTTTTTTCAATATGTATTTCAACACCAGCATGGGATACAGGGATTCAAAAACAACATTTTTACAAGAAAAATGTTTTTACAAGGAGTGAAAATCAAATCACATTTTCTTTTTACCTTTCTTTTTGCATTGCCAAAGTGCCTCATGCAATGTCACAATACAGGAAGCATGCACACAGGCAAGATTTGTTCTACAGGTATGAGCACAGAGATGTTATTAATGGCTGAAAAATATACAGGCACAAGTGCTATATTTTCCATGGAACTCGAGAAATTATGTGAACAAGAACCTAGAAGCCTTCCATGTGTTTCAGACCTTTCCGCTTCACACTTGCGTTTCAGATGCTGCCTTTGGAATGATTCTACTGAGCTCCTAGGTCACCACCACACTACTGAAAATTGCTAACTTATTTTACACAGTGAAGAAACCACTGTTTTGTTCCCGAGCACATAGAAGAGTATATCTCTCAGAGCCAGTCAGCACAGTATTTTGCTGCTTGTTCTTGAATGCATGGGATGTTCAGAGGTTTTGACAATCTCCATCATCTCTGAGACAGAAATTTTCTAGTGCATGAAAGAAAACTAACCACATAACACCTCGGCAAACACAACCCTGATTTTATTCATTTAAGAGTAGGTTTTTGGTTCAGCAGTTTTGCACAGAGCTTACAAATATCATGCAGAATACATTGTGGTTTCCTGGCATCCCATGTCCACAAGCAGAGCCATGTGTTGGAGTGCGATTAAAGCTATTTGCAGGGCTGAACGTCTGTTTTACTATCCAAGCTCTAGTGCTTTGCAGGTTGAGAGGAATAGCCTCTTCCCACAACTAGGGACACCCATTCTGAACATGGGCCTTGTAGGAAAAAAGCAAGACCAAGTTAAAGTCATAGGTTTTATAACTAAGGCTGTGCTGGTGTGAGCTTTAACATGGGCTGAATATTTGTGAGAATGTGTCCTCATTTACTACGCTTCTGAGAACATTTCCACAATTAAAAACCAAAACAAAACAAATTGAAAATAATCATTGACATACTGACAACAATTGGCAGCTTTCAAAACAACTCACAATGCCATCTCCAGGCCTTCAAAATCTCCCCCACGGTGACACTACATTACCATCCTCCCCAGATGCTCGTGCCAGCCTTTGGAAATCCCCTTCATTCCCACGACCCCATCTATCTTCAAAAAGTCCTAAGCAAGAGTCAATACACGAACCATAAACCACATTTAGGAGTCACAGAGAAGCAGTAAGGAATAGACTTCACTAAATAACCTTCTTCAGCCCCATGGAATCTTGGTTATTAGAGCAGTAGTACCCAGAGGTGATGCAAAACCTCATGTTAAGATAATACAGAAATATGGAGAAAGAATATTTGTGGCCAACGCTGACAAGAAGGAAATCTAATGAAGATACATTATAGACAGCCCTGATGTAGCTGCTCTTTCAGCAGCTATGATATTTTCTATGTAATATCTGGCACAGAATACTTCTATTCTGCATTTGGGCAAAGTTCATTGACTAGAGAAGGACTGTTTTGTGGTTAGGTGCCTCTTCCTTACCCTGAACTCTCTACTTGAGCATGCCTCTCCTCACAACGTGAGCAGCCTCAAGCACCTCCTGTACCAAGTCTGAAGAGGACTCAGAATACCAGAGCAGAGAAGCTAAGATTTAATCTGTGGTGACAGGGAGGCTGAGATTTTGTTCAAGATGACAGCGAAACAGGGAGCCAGAGCAACATATTTTGCCATCCCCAAAGATAAGGATGGCCCAAACAGAACTATAGCTCTTGTACCACAGGCGTCTCAACAGATGAAAGTTAAAACCAGAACGCCTACACCCAGAGGTGCCCTGCATAAACAGAAAAAGGCTATTTCTAAAATGCTCAAAGAAACAAATTTCACCTGAATATTCCTACTTGGTGCAAAAATTCTGCATAGCTGCAGTCTCACTACGTCCAATGCGTGTTGGGGAAAGAGAAGGGAGAAATGTGTGGGGCAGAAGGCTCACTTCTGGCTTCTACACAGTCAACGTCATGAAACTCCGGAGGCATGAATCACAGCTTTGCTCCAGGGGTGCTGAGTTGTGGAGTCTCCATGACCGGCACCCGCAGAGACACAATTTGAGATGAATAGACAGCTCTGAGAAGGACTGCAGTGAGCGATGTAACACTTACACAGATGGCACAGTCGTAATCATTAAACAGTTATGACCAGCTTGAGCAAGAGAGTGAAGAATGTGTGCCCAGGGTGATAAAATTCACCCATGAAGTCGAGAAAAGTACACATATTCTGATTTTAGATGCGTGGGTTATCTAAGATAAGGGAACCCTTGCCACCATATGATCTGTTATCAGAAACCTAAGGCAGCTGCTTGGTTTCTGAACTTTGACTCACAGATTCCCATATGGTCACAGTTTGCTGGAGAGAGAGAAAGAGAGAAAGAGAAAGGAAAAATCCATGAGCTCCTTTAGCACAGCAAGTACAGTCCAGTCAAATGGTTTCTTCTCCTCTCCATCCCCAACCCCATTTAAAAGCCATCTTAAATAGTCCTAGGGCCCCACCGGTCCGTAAAGAAAAAAAGCTAAAGAAAACATAATCTTTCAGGAGCTGACGTTACCTAGTTCCCAGCACAGCTACACACTAGTTGCAGTGAAATGCAACAACCTGATGGGAATTCAAAAGCTGTCTTTTAACTGCCATTATTGTCTCTAAAATCTCTCCAACAGCAATCCCAGAATACAGGTTTAAAGAAAAAACATTTTAATGCAGGTCCCAGTACTATGTTTTCATATTGCACCAAGTCAAGGTATTGATTAGCTTTACATTAATTCTAAAAGCACCAAGAGTTTGTCAAGCTTCTTCTCCCTTTGATATCAGCATCCATCAGCAATTGCATCAGTTTTCTGCTGAGCTGCTGAGCAAAGTTAAATGATGATGCACTTCCTCTCCCTGACGTTTGATTCCAGCTTGGTTCAGCAATCCCAACCAGCCACTTCCTGCCTCCCCTATCACACTGTCTGGCACTTACTTCAGACGAGTCAATAAGTTTAAATTATATCTGTACCAGGCATAATTAATCATGGAGCTTTCTGCTTTGTAATGTCATTTGAACTTGGGCTTGGTGTCTGCAAGTCAAAAGCAAAATAAAAGAAATTCAACTGCAAAAGCCGCACCACTCCTCACTGCCTCCTTGCTGCGTTGGGGTTCCTTGGAGAGGAACCTCTCCTTATCAGAGATAATTACTCAGGAAGTCACTGCTCTCTGGTTCAAAACTCAGTCATTGAACTCTGGTAGGACAATGAAGGGATGAGGGGAGAAAAGTCCAAGGAAAATGCACAGCTTTACAAGCACTTACATACAGAGGCACTTTGCACAGAGCCAGCTCAGGTAGCTTTTGTGACTTCAGGCAGAGCCTGTTGCCCTGTAGGTGAGGGAAGGCCCTGGAGGTTGTGCCGGAAACCCACCTCGGAGGTGCAGCTCCACCTCCACAATTGCTACTCTCCAGGCCCACAGAAATTTATGGCCCTTACAGGCCAGCAGTAAATCACGACCCCCAGCCTGGCTCTGAGTCAAACTCCCCAAGCATCCCCAGGAGACTCAGTGGGAGGAAAATGCAGAGAGCAAGGAATGATTTGCATTCCCCTTGCCCTTTCCAACCCTGTCCACTTCTGGAAACAAGCAACCAACAATGTTTTCTTCTTTCCAAGTGCTCAGCTCAAAAGCCTAAGGGATAACAGAGAGCTCAGGGTTTCAGGACACAGCGTCTTGACTCCTGAAATACCCTCAAACCTGCTCCTTTTGCTTCATGCACAGCCCACAAGATCCACCCTCATCCACTGAGATGGCCTTTCAGTGCAGAGGCCATGGATGTTTGAGCAGCGCCGTTCCCACCCAGCTCAGTCTTTGCATGGGGAATCTGTCCAAGAGCCACTGCTCATCCCGTGGGGAGGGAAGGCTCAGCCAGAGTTCAGCCAGCTGGCACGGTTCCTTTCGGTGTTTTAGGAACAAGAAGATGTAACTCAGCAGAAAGGAGTCTTTCGTGTCATCCATGGCACAGGAATCCTTAAAATGTTTCAAATAAAAATAGAATAAAAACAACAAAACCTCTTTTTCTTAAAGCATTCCAAGCAATTTTACAGAGATTAATTATCCTTACTTTTTTTTTTTTTTTTGCCTGTCCATATATTACAGCTCTCCCACAGAAACAAATCCACTGGATTTCAAATTATGGCACAATTAGCATGAAATTAATTAGCATCTGACCTATCCCCTAGTTTTCCTCCAGCCGAGACTGCCAACTTTAATACAAGCCTAAAGCAAGAACTGTAAGACTAATGCAGAAAATGGGACAAAGGACTTTTAAATTAAAGAGAGTTTAAAAAAAAAAAAAAAAAGCAATTTACAGCTATAAGCATTTCCCTGACAGCAACCCCAAAACTCCAGTCCTTGAACAAAATGGAGAGACGTACTTTGCCTCCCCCCAACTCACAGAGTTCATTTGCAAAGCCTGCAATCATCCCTCCCACCTTTTAAAATACTCATGGCCTTTCAAGAGCAGAGTCTATAGTTATCAATTAGCAATGCCTTTTAGTCCCATCCTGCTAAGTTCCTTTTGCATGTAACCTCTGCAGATGCCTGTAAGGATTTTTAAGTCCATTGCATATATAAAATCAGTCCCCCAACTGTACCTTAGCCTTCACAGTTTCCTGCATCATTTATGGACCTCTGCAGTCTCTCACTTTGCTACTGTACATATTTTTCCACGTTCCTTCGGGCTCCTATTCACTAGTGCTCAAATTTGTTTCTCCCCTCTTTCATCAGAAGATTTCAGTCATCATTAACCAAACACTCCTGTTGTTCTTTTCCATAGTTGCTTCCATTACTGCCATCTTTGTCTCTCACATGTGCCTCTGTGATTCACAGAGGTACCACACCAGTTAATGCTTTCACTTGCCCCGGTTGGAGGGACACCTAGCAGCTTGGGAAGATCAGCTCCACCAATGGAAAGCAAGCTTTAAATCAGAAAACAAGACCTCTGTTTATAGGATTTGTCCAAATCAGCCTTCCCTCTTGAGCTGCCATGATCACAAGTCAGTGCTGCTTCTGGGAAAATGAATAACTGAAAGGGCAAAAACCCTTGATGCAAACCCCGCTGCAGCCAGTGCACTGGGAGGCAGTGGGAGGGCTTTACAGCCTGGAAAGGAACCATGCAGATGGCAGCCCTATTTGCAGCTGCAAATCAAGGACCTCGGATAAAGTTTGCAGTAGGAACAGTATGAAGAAAAAAGACGTGGACCAGTACTGCAAGGAAAACAAGGACATCTCAGTGCATCTGTATATGCCCATGTAGATTGGGTGCATGCAGCGCAGGGAGCACACTTCATCAGCACATTCTCAGTGTTCAAAATCTAGATCTCAGTCAACAGAACTGCAATACTGTTAGCCTTCGAGAACACTAAAACTCAGACACCATGGAGAGGAAAAACAGAAAGAGAGGAAAAAAAACATTATATACAAACACAATATATTTTCAAGATTAGATTTTCATCTCACAAGTCTTCAGTTCACCTAGACATTTACTGTTGTTATGGTCTGACAACTCCAGTTTTATAGACTGCATTGACTGTTCTTTCATTCTGAGGTTGCCAATATTGTTTTGCTTTGTTTTCTAATTTTTTTTTGGTTTGTTTGTTTCTTTTCCCCGAACACAAATAGAGAGGGCATTGCTTTTATATAAGGTGGCAGTGAGCAGAGCAACAATCCACAGCATTTCAAACCATTCTGATCTTCAGTTAACAGTCCTCAGCCTTCCTCCCTTGCTATTCAGCTTCTTGTTGAATCGAAAGAATTCATTCGCTGCCCTAACAAACTCAGGCAGAAGAGAGGTCCTTGAAAAATGAGAGAATGAAAACATCATAAACAGCTGCAGCCTACTCTAACAGAGGGATGAACCTGCCCTTTACCCGTGTGTGTTTTGGCTGGAAGAGGTAAAGGGAGAAGTACCATCCAGCAGCTGGGCTCTGAACTTGCTGGGGTTGCTCCTGTGTACTGGAATCACCTATTGCTCAGACTAGGTAACAGAAAAGAAGAAACAGTAGGATCTGTTAAGAAACAAATCTGTCCCAAGCAAGTATTGCAAATACAAATGCTGTCACAAGCACACAGTTCAGACATTTTTTTTAGCAGAGTGCCAAACTGATGAACCAAAACAAGGTGCCCTTTCACTTTATTTCTCTTCTGCTGCCCCTGAACAGTTACCACAGTATGGAACAGCTTAAAATAACCTTGCTCACACCAGCACTTCATCTGCAGAATTCACAACATTAATTCTTGTAGTAAAAACATATATATATATATATATATATATATATATATATATATATATATATATTTTTAACTCTAAGAAAACCAATTTCATTCTTGAATGTTCCATTGATCTACATTAAATAAATAGGCATTAGGGAGAAGCATTGTTTATTTATTTGCTTGCCGCTTAGAATTTAATCCTGGGATTCTAAAGGGATGATTATAATTTTCTCAAACAGTCCCTAGGGTATGTTTGGAATGTAGCCATCCAAGATAGGACTTGTACACTCCGAGATGCTGGTGCATTACAGCTGTAGAAAGATTGCAGCCAAATAGCTCTTATTTATTATAAAGAGGAATGAGCAGTAATTCTGGGGCAGACACTAGATGAGACTGCACGACTACCCAGTGTAATACAGAGTGTATCCGGGATACATCTGGGAACGAATCCAAAGCCTGCTTACAGAATGTAGAGCCTCACTAAGAGCATCAGGTGAAATCCTGTTGGTAAAGCAAAGAACAGCTTCCACTGAGTTTGTACAGCCACAGGCTTGTGGCCTAGGGAAGGACTGCGGGCCACCTGAGTTCTTACACTGAAAATCTTAGGTTAGCAGTATCTTCATTTGAACATTTATTTCTCTTGAAAACTGAAGGATAGGGATTTCTTTTAGAATGCAAGCTTAGGCATGCAGTGCTGGAGGAATCGGAAGAACACTCCAGCTAGTTGTATAATTGCAAACATCAATTCTGCTTGAACGTCACCTCCTACCGTGACAGGCCATGAAACTTTTCCCTGGCTCCAGAAATAAATAAATACATAGATAGATAGATAGATAGATAGATAGATAGATAGATAGATAAAGAAAGGAAAAGAGAAGGGAAGGGAAGGGAAGGGAAGGGAAGGGAAGGGAAGGGAAGGGAAGGGAAGGAAAGGAAAGGAAAGGAAAGGAAAGGAAAGGAAAGGAAAGGA
>NW_024967260.1:0-1178 GCF_019238085.1 Lagopus leucura
AAGCTGAGGCAGTGTGGGTTAGACAAGTGGAGAGCTTCCGAGGTGGATGGAAAGCAGCTGGTGGAAGGCCTGGGCCCAGAGCCTTGTGATGGAGGGCAGCAAGTGTAGTTGGAGGTAAGTTCCTCCTGCTTACCAGTGGACTGTTAAGGATCTCCTCTCCATGCTGCGTGCTACTCTTGCATCACGTAGTGTTGCGTGTCATCTGTTATGAGTTGCTCTTCCAGCAATCTGCCTTTTTGCATACCTGAGGACGCGTCCATTTGGCACTGTTGGCACGTTCCAAGTGAGAGTACTGGAGGGCAGAGGAGGGATTTGGCACGTTGGTGTCAGAGGATGCGGAAGATTCTGTGTCCAAAGCACAGAAAAGGAGTCAGCGAGGTCATGGCTTGGCTCTTGTGCAGTATGGTTTGTGCCTTTGTTGTTAGAGAAGCTGCAAATTGCAAACAGCCGTGGAAACTTGGTCTGGGCATTCAGGGTGTCCCAGATCGGAGAAGATGGCTCTTCCCTTTCTGAAATGAATGCCCTTGTCATTCCCCAAGGGATCCCAACAGGCGTAATTTCTAAGGATTTCTGCCAAGATTTTCCTAGTTTTTCTCCATATGGCTCTGGGGAAAACGTCTAGCACAGAGATAGGCAAAGACAGTAAGCGATGAGTGAACTGTTGCCTCACAAGTCCAACTCAAAGGCTTTTTCCAACTGTGGTTCTGCACCAGAGGGCAGTGGTCATGGAACAGGCTCCCTAAGGCAGTGCAGAAGCACCATGGCTGCTGGATTTCAAGATACGTTGGGCAATGCCTTCAGATCCACCATTTAATTTTTAAGGAGTGCAGTATGTTGGCATGAGTTGGACTCATATGTTTGTTGTTCAGAATGAGGGTTTCAGTAATTCCTCGGTGAACTCTGAGGATGCAGTCTCTCGTGGGCTGCAGACCTGAGGTGTTTGTGGGGTTATTTGCATCCCAAATGGTAACGGATTGTGTCGGGCTGTCTGTAGTGAAGAGAGAAACTGTTCTTCATGTTCTTCATGTTCTTCATGTTTAACAAGGCCAAGTGTCGGGTTCTGCACTTTGGCCACAACAACCCCAGGCAGCGTTACAGGCTTGGGGATGAGTGGTTGGATGATTGTGAAGAGGAAAGGGACCTGGGGGTGTTGGTTGATGCTCGGCTGAACATGAGCC
>NW_024967261.1:0-1516 GCF_019238085.1 Lagopus leucura
GACCCCCCTCAGATCCCCCCCAACTCCTTCCGCCCTCCCCACCTTGCGGTCAATGCGGACACAGAAGACTCGGCCCGGCACCAGCGGCCTCCTGCTCAGCACCAGCCCGTGATTGAATTCCTGGCCTGGTTGAGCTCTCGCTGCGCTCCGCCCGCCTGGGGCCAAAGCCACGAGCCTCCCGGTACGGGGGTGCAGCTCGGGGGGGCCTCCGTTCCCCGAATTCCCCCCCCCGGGACCCCCAGGCCCGGCCCCAACGGGGCCCGGAGCCGCCATCGCGCTCCGGCCGCGACGTTTTGCGACGGGGAGGTGCGGTGCTTCGGTGCTTTACGGTTACGCGGTGCTTTACGGCAGAGCGGCGCCCGGCGGCGCTTTACGGCGGCGCGGCTCCTCAGCGCGACGCTGCGGCGGCTCAGCGCGACGCTGCGCTGCTTGACGGCCGGCGGCGCCGTTCAACGTGTTGCCATGGTGATGAGATGGGGCGCTGCGCTCCGTAAAACCCTTTATGAGGAAAGGGTAATTAGCGATTAATAGAGATAGGGTGCAATTAGGGAGAAATTAGTGCAGCTACCATCATAACTGGGATTTTGCTTAGGGGCTAATGGGAGTCAGTGCGGGTTAATTAGGGTCAAAGAAGATTGGTTGGGGTTAATTAATGCTGGGGTTCAGCCATTTGACCCAGTGAGGGTCAATGGTGGTTAATGGGGACTTAATGATGGTTAACCGGGGGTTAATGACAGCCAATTAGTGGTTAATGAAGGGTTAATGAGAAGTTAAGGAAGGCCAATGAGAGTCAGGGTTGATGAGTAGTTAGTGAGGATGAATTAATTATAGTGTATTAATTATAAGAGATAATTAAATTATTCCCTCATTAAAGGGGATAAATGAGACGAAATGGGGACTAATGAGAATTAACTAGGACTTAGTAAGGATTAATTAGGGTTAATGAGAATTAGTGGGAGTTAGCCAGGGCTAATAAGGATTAACTAAGAAGTTAACTGGAGGCTAATGAGAATTAATTAGAGCTAACGGGAGTTAACTAGTGGTTAATAAAGCGTTAATGAAAACTTAATGAAAGCGTTATGAGAGTTACTCAGATCTAATTCAGAATAGCTAATGTTAGTAATTAGGGCTAGCAGGATTAATGAGGGTTAACTGCAACTTAATGAGGGTTAATCAGAGTTAATGAGCGTTAACGCGCGGGCACTGAAGGGCTAAGGAGCGGAACACCGCTCCGCCAGGCCCCGCCCACCCGGGTTGATATGCTAACGAGGGGCGGGGTTATGCTAATGAGGAGGCGGGGCCTGGCGGGCTCCCGCGCTCCCCGGCAGCGCCAGCCGCAGCCCGGCACGGTGCGGCCCCCCCCGGAACCCCCCCCGAAATCCCCCTCTTTCGGACCCCCTTTTTGAGGACCCCTTTTTTTGGGGGACCCCCATTTTGGGGCCCTCCCTCAAAATTTCTCCTTCTGGGACCCCCGTTTTTGGGGAGCTCCCTTCCAATCTCCCTCCCTCCCTTTGTG
>NW_024967262.1:0-3091 GCF_019238085.1 Lagopus leucura
CTTTGACATGGTCCCACACAACATATTCATCTGTAAGTTAAAGAGAGATGTGTATGAGTGGTGGACTGTTCAGTGGAGAAGGTTGAATGCTTACAGACATAGCATTGTGGTCAAGAGCTCCATGTCAGGTGGAGGCCAGTGACAAGTGGTGTCCCCTGGGGTCTGTGCTGGAACCAGTGCTCCTCAAAATCCTTGTCAGTGGATCTAGACAGTGGGATGAAATGCACCCTCAGCAAGATAGCTGGTAACATTTATTTCAGTGGTGCAGTTGATACAATAGAAGGAAGGGTTGCCTCCAAAGGGATCTGGACAAGCTTGAACAGCGAGCCCTTGTGAGTTGAATGTACTTCTGTGGTGCAGGAACAGCATCATGAGACAAAGGAAGCGTAAGTGCTGTCATCCATGTGGAGTTGTGCAAGGCCTTTGTCATGGTCCTCTACCACATCCTTCTCTCCAAATTGGAGAGGTATGGATTTGTGTGGAGGACGATATGGCGGATAATGAATTGGTTGGAAAGCCATAGATAGAGGGTTGTGCTGAACAGCCCTGTGTCCAGGTGGAAGCCAGTGATGAGCAGTCGGTGCTGAGACCAGAGCTTTTCAGCATCTTCATCAGTGACATCAATGATGAGCTCAAGTGCACCCTGAGCAAGTTTGCCGATGGCCCCAAGCTGAGCGGTGAGGTTGACACATTAGAAGGAAGTGACACCATCCAGAGGGACCTCAACAAACTTGAAGGGTGAGCCTGTGTGAACCTCATGAGGTTCAAGATTGCAAATTGCAAGGTTTGACACCTGCACTGGAGTAACCCCCAGATATGTATGCAGACTGGGAGAAGTGCAGCTGGTATGGATTGCCCCAGGGCTGGATACACGTCCCTACCTTTTCCAACAGAATGATTTAAACTGCACTGGAACAGAAAGTAGCTCCTTGAACACCTGCACTGCATTGATGGCATCATTGAGTGGGACAAAAGAGCAGAGGAAGGTTTTGAGAAACGTAGGAAAAGAATCCAAATTCTTCTGTAAGCCGTTTGTTCCCTGCGTAGGAGATCCATTTCTTGAGGAATAAAAAGGCAAGATGGACATCATCTGATCAACAAAACAAAAGCTGTGTTTCCACCAACCGGCAAAAAAGATACGCAAGCTTTCTTAAAAGTTTCCATTTTCTCAAGAGTGCACATTCTGCATTTCAGTCTGATTGCAAGTCCTCTCTGTCAACTGACCCAGAAGAAGGATGACTTCAAATCGGGGTCTGAGCAATGACAAACCTCTGAGCAAATGAAACAGGGAGGTGGTTCATGGGCCAGGACAAGACATAAAAACAAGTACACTGTACTGCAGATAAGGAAAAAAGCCCAGCCTGAAGAATCTGGCAGAAAGCTCTGTGGGAGGCTTGAGGTCATCCTTTTTCTTTTTGTATACCCTTAGGCTCTGGGATACTGAGAGTCAGAGGCCTGCTACACTCCAGCTGAAAAAGAGATATTGGCAGCGCATGGAGGAGTTCAAGTTCCATTATATGAAGAGAGCAACAGAGGTAAAGAAGAGCAACAGCAGGTAAAAAAGTAGAGAAACTGGCTCACCTCTTCTAGTGACTGGTGATGACTCAAAGGGGCTCAATCTGTGTCTAAAGAGATGCTACTCCCCTGTCTGCAACCCCTTAAATGAGGGGGAGGAGGGGGCAAGGAGAGGCTCCACTCCTTCCAGTCCCTCAGGTACATTGCTTGCCCCTGGGATCCCAGAGTTAGCGATGCCTTCTCACCTGGTGCTCAGCCACTGGGTCAGGCTGTGACCTGGTAATTCCACTGCAAGCTGTATTCCCAGTTATGTCTGCTTGGCCTATGACAGTTTTCACTGGACCTTTCTGTGTTGCTGATGTCAGTAGTGACAAGAGAGATGGCAACAATTCCAAATGGATGGATGGATGGACAGATGCATGCAGTGCATGAGAGGAAGGGAAAGACAGAAACTGACTTAATCTGTGATACTGTTTTTGGATTATCATGCATCCAGACAAAACTGATTTAAGAGGAAAGCGCAACAGTGGCTGCATCTGAGTGAGTCTGGGGAGCTGCCTTTGCAATAACAAGAAGAAGCTCCCACGCCTGATAAAGCTGGAGAAGTACTCCATCCTGCATTTCATGTGGTGTCAATAAGGATGCACCGAGAGGAATACAAAACATCAAGAGAACTCAAATCCCTTGGGAGCACGATGAAGGGATTGGGAGCACTGGTAGCATTCTTCTCCCTCAGAGCTGTTTGACAGGAAGTAGGGAGAGTCCTCCAAAAGCTAATGCAGCTTGAAGCCCATCTGAAGTTGCTCTATCCCAGTGTGTCCATCATGGGAAATCAGCAGGAGCTGTAAGTCCCAGCTGAGAAGGCTATTAAGCTAGTGACTAATTGTTATCATAGAAACGTGCTGGGAAGGATCACACACCCTTTCCATGCAAGCTCTCTGGCACCAATTATCACACTCAGAAATGCTATGTGTCTATTCACCTCTCTTGTTAATTACTGTGCTAATTAAAAATAAGAGAAAAAGAAGAAAATACGACAACAGCACCAATGGAAATGACAAAATATTTTGCAAATGCCACACAGCACGGAGGAAAAAAGTTTGCCGGGGAGACCTGAGTAGTGATACCCAGAGCAGAACTCTGTGAGCAGGCAGTAAGCCTGCTGCCAAACGCGGCGAGTATTTCCATTTCACTTTCAGGCTCGTGTGTGCAAGAGGAAAGGAGATTCAAACCGGGAACTGAATATCCTGTATCCCAATGCATGCATCATGGGAAATAAGCCAGAGCTGGAAACCACAGCATTGAAAATTACAACAAATCAACCTATTTGTTCTCATGGAAATGGGGTGAGAAGATTCACACAACTGGAACACTACAATTAAGAGCCACAAGCTGTTTACAAGACTTAGACAGAAAAGGATGGTCAAGGGTCTTAGCCATAAGGAAGAGCTGGGAAACTCCAGACCCAGGAGCCTCATGTCTGTGCCGGGGAAGGTCAGGGAACACATCCTCTCAGAAGCCATGTTAAGACACTTGCAAGAAAAGAAGGTGATCTGACACAGCCAGCGTTGCTTCA
>NW_024967263.1:0-2189 GCF_019238085.1 Lagopus leucura
TCCCATTTCTCCACCTCTGTCCATCTCTCCCATTCTTCCACTTCTCCCCACCCTCTTCCATCTCTCCCATACCTTCCATTCCATCTCTTCCATTCCTCCACCTCTCCTCATCTCTCACATTCCCTCACCTCTCCCCATCTCTCTTATTTCTCCACCTCTCCCCAACCTCTTCCATCTCTCCTATTCCTTCTATTCAGTCTCTCCCATTCCTCCACCTCTCCCATCTCTCTCATTCCTCCACCTCTCCTCACCTCCCCCCATCTCTCTCGTTCCTCCATTTCTCCCATTCTTCCACTTCTCCCCAACCTCTTCCATCTCTCCCATTCCACCTCTCCCATTCCATCTCTCCCATTCCTCCACCTCTCCCATCTCTCCCATTTCTCCACCTCTCCCCACCTCTCCCCATCTCTCCTGTTCCTCCATCTCTCCCATTCTTCCATCTCTCCCATACCTTCTATTCCATCTCTCCCATTCCTCCACCTCTTCCATCTCTCTCATTTCTCCACCTTTCTTCACCTTCTCCCATCCCTCTCTTTTCTCCACCTCTCCTCATCTCTCACATTCCCTCACCTCTCCCCATCTCTCCCATTCCTCCACCCCTCCTCACCCTCCACCTCACCCCATCTCTCTCCTAGGCGGCCATGATGGCGGAGGAGCTGAAGAAGGAACAGGACACGAGCGCCCACCTGGAGCGGATGAAGAAGAACATGGAGCAGACCATCAAGGACCTGCAGCTACGGCTGGACGAGGCGGAGCAGCTGGCCCTCAAGGGTGGCAAGAAGCAGCTGCAGAAGCTGGAGGCTCGCGTGCGGGAGCTGGAGAACGAGCTGGAGGCAGAGCAGAAGCGCAACGCCGAGAACGTCAAAGGGCTGCGCAAGTCGGAGCGGCGCGTGAAGGAGCTCAGCTACCAGGTGGGGCGGCACAGCTGAGGGCAGAAGGGCAGAGGGGACACAGAACGTCACCGCCTCTTCCACCCATCCAGAGGGATGCAGTGGGAATGAGAAAGAGGGTGGCTGGGTGGCTGTGGGAACAAGGGGGACCAAGAATGTGGTTGACCTGGGGGCTGTAGGGACTTGAGTGACCTAGAACATGGCTGACCTGCTGGCTGCAGGGACAAGAGTGACCTAGAACATGGCCGACCTGGAGGCTGTAGAGACATGAGTGACCTAGAACATGGCTGACCTGCTGGCTGCAGGGACAAGAGTGACCTAGAATGCCATTGACCTGGAGGCTGTAGGGACAAGAGTGACCTAGAACATGGCCGACCTGGTGGCTGTAGAGACATGAGTGACCTAGAACATGGCTGACCTGGTGGCTGTAGAGACATGAGTGACCTAGAATGCCATTGACCTGGGGGCTGCAAGGACATGAGTGTCCTAGAATGCCATTGACCTGGGGGCTGTAGGGACAAGAGTGACCTAGAACATGGCCGACCTGATGGCTGTAGAGACATGAGTGACCTAGAACATGGCTGACCTGGTGGCTGTAGAGACATGAGTGACCTAGAACATGGCCGACCTGGTGGCTGCAGGGACATGAGTGACCTAGAACATGGCTGACCTGGTGGCTGCAGGGACATGAGTGACCTAGAACATGGCTGACCTGGTGGCTGCAGGGACATGAGTGACCTAGAACATGGCTGACCTGGTGGCTGTAGAGACATGAGTGACCTAGAACATGGCCGACCTGGTGTCTGTAGGGACATGAGTGACCTAGAACATGGCTGACCTGGTGGCTGTAGAGACATGAGTGACCTAGAATGCCATTGACCTGGGGCCTGTAGGGACTTGATTGACCCAGAACGTCATTGACCTGGTGGCTGAAGGGATGCAGGTGATCTAGAACGTGGTTGACCTGTTGTCTGCAAGGACACCGGTAACACCAAGCATTGACACAGTGACCACAGGGACATGGGTGACCAAATTTGGCATGATGGCTGTATGGGCACAGGTGACAAGAAACATAAACATGGTAGGTGTATGGACATAAGTCACCTAGAACGTGGATGACATGGTGGCTGCAGGGACGTTGGGTGACCTAGAACACCATTTACTCAGTGGCTGTGGGGACATGAGTGACCAAGAACATGGCCGACCTGGTGGCTGCAGGGACATGAGTGACCTACAACATGGCCGACCTGGTGGCTGTAGAGACATGAGTGACCTAGAACATGGCCGACCTGGTGGCTG
>NW_024967264.1:0-17183 GCF_019238085.1 Lagopus leucura
AAACTGGACTGAGGGAGCAACTAGCAGAAAATGTTATGGTTTCACTTCATATTGAAAGAAATACTAACATCTCTCTACAGTAATTAAACTCATAAATCTGGGCTTCCACTTTGCAGAAATCCCAGCAGTTTGTTTCAAGTACTCCAGGGATATCACCCTGCATAAGAGAAATGCTTGTTATAGGAACGTTGCCTTCAACAATATTCCCAAACAAGATGTAAAGATGCAGGCACATGAGCATATTATGTCAGATGGGGAGTAGGCTTTGGAAGGGAATTTTTCAATTGCCTCCATACCCATTGTTTGATGCCACAGAGCAAGCTCAGGCCTTAAAATCTGTATTCTGTTTGGATGATGTAGGAGATGTAAATGCTCCTCAAGAAATTACCTATATACTCCAACCATGAATCAACCAGACTAGTGCTTTTTAAAAACCATCTCACCCTAATTCCCCAAGATGGTAGAGTGTTGACATCAGGCCTGCAGAATTCACCATTTTAGTCCGCAGGCCAGCTCTTGCCAGGCTTTGATACTTGGGAATCTAAACACAGCTGAAGTGTAACATGACGAGAAACAACTGCAGCTCTGCTGGTGTAACTACAAGGATGAAAATATTTTCTTTGACCTTAAGGTATTTTCTATTCCTCTTGAAACTTCCCAGATATACTTTTTTTTTTTTTTTTTTTTTTTTAGATCAAGTCATTAGCAGAGCTTTCTTACAGGAAAAGTCCTCTCTTCGTAGTTAGGAATAGCATTGAAGGATGGAAAGACCGCAGGAAATTAATGTTAATAGCTGGAAAAACTCAGAGTACTATTTTGCCCAAATCGTAAGAGGAGATGGAGAAAAGATGGTATAAAAAGGCTATGAATACATTTGGACTGGAGAACAGAGGGAAGGCCCAAAAGAAGTTGAAAGCATCCCAGAGGCTGCTGCTATTACTTCTAGCCAGCTCAAAGATGGAGCTTGATTTGAAGGCTCTGAGGAGACCTCATAGTGGCCTTCCAGTATTTGAAGGGAGCTTATGAGCAGTAGGGGGTATGACTGTTTACAAGGGTGGATGGTGACATGACAAGGGGAATGGTTTTAAACAGGGGAGGTTTAGGTTGGATATGAGGAGGAAGTTTTTGAGCCAGACGGTGGTGAGGCACTGGCACAGGTTGCCCAAGGAGGCTGTGGATGCCCCATCCCTGCAGGCATTCAAGGCCAGGCTGGATGTGGCTCTGGGCAGCCTGGGCTGCTGGTTGGTGACCTGCACACAGCAGGGGTTGGAGCTGGATGAGCACTGTGCTCCTTTGCAACCCAGGCCATACTGTGATTCCATACTCAAAGTGATGGTATTTTAGCAACACTAATATACAGGAGGTTATGTTGGACCAAACTAATAAAAGTTTAGATCAAAATACTCCTAGTGGATGTAGCACGAAACAAAGTAATACAGACACACACGAGTGTATTTTTAAATGGAGGGGGATTGTGGGTATAAGTGAGTTTGGTAATTTTTTTATTCAAAAAGTTGAAAATGCTTAACAAAACAGAAGTCTACACCATTTGTATATTTTAATGTAGAGATGGGTGTGAGGAGCAGAATCCTTCACCCTCACTGAAGAAGAGTAAGCTGCTCCTCATATAGCAGCTCTGTTCCCCTGGGGCACAGCAGCCCTGCCCTGAGTTGTCAAAAGTCACAGGGCAAACAGATGCAGTGAAGAACCTCATTCTCACTCTCAAGCCTCCCATGTGTTTTTTGTCTCCCTGCAGCAGATACCTTTTCAGTACATCTCTTATTAACTGCCAAGTCTTTATCACAGTTTTTTCCTTAGCAGAGCCTGACATTAAACTCAGCCAGCACAACATAGGAAGAAGGGATGGGTAAAGGGGATGGAGCACAGGAAGCAAAAAAAAGACAAGCAGATTACTACCCTCTCTTTGGCCTTGAATGAGTATGAGAGTAGTACCTTCTGCTAATGATATCATCCATTTAATTGAAGCTGGCTTACAGACTGGATAACCTGGCACTATACTCATCACTTATACTTGGAAATAAAAATGAAAGATAACCTGCAAAACAAAACTCAAAGTAAAACTTCGTCTCACTATCTGACACAACATTTCCGTAAGAAATACAAGTGACTTAGGTTTGAGGGTGTCCTTGGGTTCCAATATGTGACGCTCACATCATTTAGGACTGCCACAGAAGCAAACCTTTCTCCTTTCAGGAAAAGCACATAAATTCCTGTGTTAATAAAAAGAACATTCACAAAAAGACAGTCACTTTATCTCAATTTGACACAGAGTATTTGAACAGTATAGCTCTAGGGATTAGGTAAAACTTACTGGGTACATTCAGACTTATCATTATTAAGATGACTGTTTATCAAGAACAAATACACTCTCACCCTCCCCTTTTACATAACCATTCAGAAGTTAATTTTTAGAAACCTGGCTCTCAAATGGCATTTCATCAAAGAAGGACTGAGACAGCTGTTGTCCTTCCTCCTTTACTGCAACTGACACTCTTATGAAAAAAGGAGAAATTATGTGAGGAATTCTGAGGTATAACATCTGAGTCTTAGAAGCTGTGTTTTAGAAGAAACTGACACCACAGTGCCCTGAGAAATGTCTAATCACTGAGACAGGGAATGTACTACAAGTACAGAGACAGATCAGAAAAACTGGTGGTAATACTGCTTGCTGAAAAGCACCTGTTGGCCCTGATACAGATTGTCTTGTGCAACCACCAGCAGTCTGACAATAAATATTTTTGCCTGGATTTATTACAAAGATAGTACTTTAAAAGAACGTGAATATCTTACCAGATATCATGTCCCACGATTTGACTTAACGTCAGAAGATTTGTGAAACGTCTTTGTGAGGTTTCAGTTATTGCCTCAGCTCTTTTTTGTTTAAGGATCTCTATGACAATAAAAAACTAACCTATCACTAACTCAAATTCAAGCAGCAGCATGCTTCAATGACCCTGCTGCACGCCGTGGGATTTGAATATGAGTTATCTTTAGTGAGATGTCTGTGATATAGGATGCCTACGTAAGGTAGCTGTAGAACAGCTACTGACAAATCACACACAGACAGAATTCTGGTGCAATTACTAGAAGGATATTGCATATTTTTAATGTATTTTCATTTCATTTTGTGATTGATGGAAATGCTCCTCTTTGTCAGTAGTAATGCAGTTCAAGACATGGCATGCAATGGCCTGAGGACAAGGTGGGTCTGCTGCAAGCTTCACAAACTGGTACTTATCTCAGAGGAATGGGGAGGAGGCAGAAAACAGGGATGAAGGAGTAAGACTGAGCCTGGCAAAGAAAGGAACTGGGGGGCTTAAGGAGCAGCAGAGCTTTCCGACCAGAATAGCTTGCTGAAGATCACACAGCCAGTCACTGCAGCAAAGCCAAGAACAAAACTCTACTCTCTGCCTTCCCATGCCTGTGAGTCTTAGTGTTTGCCAGTTCTTTATCCTTCCTAGATACAGCAGGAGGACAGCCCAATTCATACAGATGTGCACAGAAAACATCATCAAAGTACAGACAGGAAGCAGCAGACAAGAGCTCAAATGCTCAGGCTAACCCATGATTCCGGGTGCCTCAACCAAAGTCAAAGGAATCATTGCATTGGCTCTGTATGGTAGGGCTGAAGAGGCTGATTTCGGTAAGTACTGTTGGCACGCTGGCCACATCAGCAGCATTTCATATAAATAGCATCTGCAGAGTGTCAAGAAACCATGCCAGAATAATGTTTTGTTATTTTTACACTCAGATTTGTCATCTTCAGTCCAATCCAAAGATCTAACTCTTGCAGGAAAGCAAAAAAGTGGAAAAAGGTCTTAAAACTTATGTTTTGTGAAAATTTCTACATGCCTTCTGAACAGTCACCAGGTATTCATTTATGATATCTTTTAACTTTTATTACATATAGGTGAAAAACGGTATCTGTGTCAGAAGAAGAAAATAAACCTCAGCCACAGCATATTTAAACTAACTAGGATGGAATTTGAATAACATATCTAAAGCCTGTACACTGTTATGCAATAGAAACCCTGGTATTTATACTGGCAGTTATTATAGCATTGTTTTAGCTATCTACTAGGGCAGAACACACATGAATCTACTACAGCATGCAGTTACAAATGGCCACTGACCACATCAAGTGCCCACTGCTTTCTGCATTTCTGGGGAGCAGAGGAAGAGTCAGGTTGTGAGGCACCTGTTCCAAATTTCCCATACCCTCAGAATCTGGTTGAATATGTGTTGTGCTCATTATTAGGGCACAAATGATTGAATTGATTTTAAGAATGCACAAGTGGTAGCAATGGTAGCTCATGGCAGAAGTTCAGATCAAGAAGTTCATGAACTTAAGCTGCACATTTGCAAGACAAAGCCAAAACGGTCACTGTTTCAGTAGCTTTCTTTGTGTACCTATGACTGTGCTTGAGCATGTTCTAGGCTGCTTAAATACAAATGGTGAGTTGTATTATAGCAGTAATAACACCTGTGAGGAGAATAAAGTTAAAAATGGCTAACTAATATTTTACAGATATGTTTATATGACAATCACTGACAATGCAAAGTCATTATGAAAATACTCTCAATCAGGTTAGAACCATGAAAGCACCATTCTTTCCACCACACTCAGCAAAGATTAAAGCACTTTAAAAAACTTCTGTGGATGTATACTGAAGCCCAATTAGGGAAGTGATTTCCTGCAAATTAAATCTTTTAAGATGCATTTTTAGCAGCCTGACAGACACAAACATAATGTTACAGCTTTGATCTTGTTTGAATCCTTGGGCAACAGAACATCTTTGATTTTATAGCACTGTATAAAGGCTCTAAGATAGAGAAGACCATGGAAAAGTGATATCAGAGTGAAATTAAGTTTGGTCAAGAGAAGTCTGTGCTGAGACTACAAGAGAGAGAGCACAGCCCAGAATTTGAGAATAATGTTGGTGTATATATTAATTAGCTGTAGATCTAAGATCTACGGTGCCAAAACTGAAATGGTTTCATGATGAGACAAGTAAAGACATAAGAAAAGGTACAGATACCAAACTTTCTAATTAATCTCATTGATTACAACCTCGTGTTGTTTTGAATTTAAAATAAATAATACTCACTGCCTAAATGCCTCTAGCAAGAAAATGCATGTTGTTTCTGTTTTATTCATAATAGTTCCTAACACCTGCATTGCTTTGTTCATCCTCTCCACAAGTAAAACTGAGAGGGAAAAATGAACCTTTTAAAGTTAATCGCTTTGCTTTGTTGACTGAAACCAAATTGCATAAGCTAATAGGAGATACATGACAACATTTTCCATGTCCCTCTTGTATTTCAGAGTATTCAACAAATTTAGAGGTGGTGCTATCCCCACATACAGCTACAGTATAAATGCACACTGCTCATTATTTAGCAATTGAGCAATATTTTTTTAACATTTGAGAGGTGTTGTTGATCCAGCAAGGCTCCAAAGCAGCCATTCCACTTGTATGAAAAGCATCCCACAATCTAGATATTCCTTATCACCTCAACACATAGTAGAAATGCAGATTTGGAAAAGGAAACTCTTAACAAGTAAAGCACATTCAAATTAAATGAACATCAGATAACCAAAGAGCTGGATATGCTTTAGGAAAAATAGATTGCACAATAATAACAAATGCTCAACAGGGATGTAAGAATTATATAATCCAGTTCTCCCTTGTTTGAGCCCTTACCTCAAAAGACTTTTCAGCTGATAAAGGCATCTAACTGGCAAACTCCATGTATACCTAAATATGAAATCATCTCTCAGCTTACCTGCTTGTCCCACTGTTAGTCCAGAGGGATGCTGTTCTGATACCTTGTCTTTCCACCTAGAGACTGGTCAGACTGCCCCGTAAGAGCTCTTACTCGCAGCATGCGGATGGGATGCAGACACACAGCCTTCCAGTATCCTCATGTGTTTGTCACTTAAGGAGTCCCCTGTTAGAGTACAAGGGGGCAAAATCTGTAGGTTTACTTCACTCACTTCCCACTTCCAACTGAAACATTATCTTGTCTCTTTAAAGTGAAAAAACAGCAGATGAAGAAAAAGAGATCAATTGTACACAAGATGTAAAGTTGTTTTTTTCTTTTTTTCTTTTAAAGAGTACTAGTGAAACCTTCTGAGAAATAAGACCAGCTTCTTTCCGCTACTGAGAGGAATAGGGAAAAATATCAAAGGGGAACTTCTGTGCATTCAGGAGAGAGATCTGACAGGAAAACCATTTATTGAAGTGGAGGGGGATGGCTATAAAAACATTTGCATGATTGGCAGCCTGAAGAACCATTTTCCTTTTGATTTCTGTTCTTTGCCCTACAGCTGCACCTGGATATAAAAATAGTAGTTGTTTTCATACCCTTAAGAGACAATGTCTCTTCGGCTTCTAAACCTGCTTCAACAAATCAGCATTTCCTATCCTCCTTTGTCACCCATCTCATACCAAGGGTTGTCACAGACTTAGCAGAGATGCTCAACCCTTTGAAATTCTCAGTGAGTGCAGCATCTGACTGTAAGTTCTTGCTTATAGCTAAAGGAAAACCTTGGCATGTGATCAGGAGAGTCCAGTCTGTCATTTATCACACAGACCACCCAGAAACATAACCTCCCATCCAACATGGATACTTAAAAACTAGTCAGGATGGCCAACAAACAAATAAATAAAAATCAGTTACTTCTTAAGCTCCTTAGCAAGTTAACAATACAGATTGTTCTGTATCTCACTAACCTTTGTCATTGTCTCTGTATACACGAAGTGCTCTGGATGAAAACCCTTCTGCTGATTTTCATCTGTGCCGAGCAAGGTAATCATTGTACTGTGACTGCTATTACATTTGAGATAAGACACCAATCAGCTTTCTGGTGGAGACAGCTATTAGCAGGCCTATCTTTAAAGACACCATATTTCATTAAGTCATACAAGACTTTTTTTTCCCTTTTAATGATCATAGGTTTTATTTCCCACAGTAATCATAAATTTGTTTCTCTTCGAGTCCACTCAGTTTTCTGCGCACTTTTAGTCCAAGGAAAGTTGTATAACCTCTGGAGATTCCTGAAATAAACAAGTGAAAGGAAGCCATTTGGTAAAAACAGGCTGACAACAAAAGTGGAAGCTACTAACTAATAATAAACCTCTGATCTACAAGTAAAACAAAAAAATGCAAATAAGCCCAAATCCAAATGCAAAGCAGCAAAGCTGGAAAGGAGGCGCTTAACAAAGAAAATTCAGTGCAATGGAGAAATCTGTCTCCAGTGAAGGCTGAGATGAAAAGGTAAAAGGAAAAGAAACAGCACATCATGGGTACAAAAAGTGACATAAAAACAGGTCAGCTGTCCTGAAATTGGGTTAACAGTATTTAAAATTAGCAAAACTTGGGACTCCAGTTGTAAAGCAATACATGCCTGTGCTGGAATCCCAGAGGTACAAATGCCCACAAACGGCTCACAGTGTTATACAAGTAGCTTTTTAGAAGAATGCATGGGAAACATCAGCCGTGTTTCAAGAAAAAGATGGAGAAAATGTCAGGTTCAAACTACAGTGCTATAAGCCCGCTGTTTACAGCAGCTTGCTTATCCAAGCCTCTGACATTTAACACAACAGCTGTGGTGTTCCTCTTGTCCTCAAACAGAGTGGCAGAGGAGTGTGTTCCACCATGCAGCAGCCCCACAGTGTGCCTTCAGTGTGGGGATATGAGAAAGCCAAAGCATGTTTGCCACTGA
This sequence comes from Lagopus leucura, assembly GCF_019238085.1. Classification (NCBI taxonomy): domain Eukaryota; kingdom Metazoa; phylum Chordata; class Aves; order Galliformes; family Phasianidae; genus Lagopus; species Lagopus leucura. The sequence goes on from NW_024967264.1 coordinate 7,751, forward strand.
GCAACGCAGGTCAAGAGAGTGAGTCCTTCCTTTGGGAGGACACGATATGGAGTTGGTTCATTTAAACTTGCTGACCAGGAAGTAGAAGCACCTATCCTGCAAAGGAACAGCTGGAAGACTTACATCTCAGGCAGCAAAACTGAATTTATTTGAAAGCCACCTCATTCTGATTTGTTTTAATGAAATAAGTGGTATGTGTTGAAAGCCTTCTTGTGTCTGGCACATATTCCACTAAGGAAAAAATACAAGATCAGTAACTTGAGAAACAACTGATTTGTCCTGCTCCTTGCCAGAGTTGCTGTCTGCCTGCAGTGTCAAACCACCAAATTGCTTTCCAGCGAGCCCTGTCTCTCTGACAGGTTAACTCAGTAACTCAGGGTAACTCTGACTCAGTAAGTCACCTCAGTGCCCCACTGCCTCCCACTTACCCAGCAAATCAACCAATCCAAATAACTCGCATTCCCAAAACTCCCAGTTTTATCTCTGAACAAAGAATCAGAATGGCCTGGGTTGCAAAGGAGCACAGTGCTCATCCAGTTCCAACCCCCTGCTGTGTGCAGAGTCACCAACCAGCAGCCCAGGCTGCCCAGAGCCACATCCAGCCTGGCCTTGAATGCCTGCAGGGATGGGGCATCCACAGCCTCCTTGGGCAACCTGTTCCAGTGTACCATCATTTAAACTCAGCAGGCAGCTGAGCACCACGTTTGCTCACTGCTCACCCACACTGGGATGGGGAGAGAACTGGAAAAAAAACAAGAAGTTACAACTTGTATGTTGAGATAAAACCTACTTAATAATACAGAAAAGGAAGACAAAAACCAAAATAATAGTAATTATAATAATATAATAGGTTTCTAAAATGAGAGATACTAATACAGAATAGGAAAAGTAAAGGAAAATAGTAGTAATTACAAGAATGTATTATCTGTTTCCAAAACGAGTGAAGTGCAGTGCAATTGCTCAACACCCACTGACCAGTGTCCATGCAGTCCCCAGGCAGCTGCTGTTTTCCCACCCCCTGCCAACTACCCACTGATTTTAAGGGTTTGGGTTGTTTTTTTTTTTCTGCATTACATCATATGTTATGGATTATCCCTTTTGCCAGTTTGGGTCAGCAGTCCTTATTATGCCCCCTCCCAGCTCCTTGTGCCCCCTCAGCATTCTCCACTGGTAGGGCAGTATAAGTTGTGATGACCTTGGCTCCCTACAGCTCTACTCAGCAATAACAAAAACATTGCTGCGTTTTCAAAATTGCTTTTATTCCCAAAGCCAACAAGCCAACACGTAGCATCATACCAGACATTTTGAAGGAAAAAAATCAACTCTGTCCCAGGTGAAACCGGGACACACACATACTCAGCAGACAGTGTATTTATCATCTGTGATCCAAAAGAATCTATAAGGTGTTGCATCAGTAAGGAGTACTATTCATGAAATAAAAAAGCATTAGTCTTAGGTATTCCCGGAGCCAAGATTTATAATCAACCTACTGGCATTAGCTTAAGTCTAAAAAGCATCCCAGAGATGAGATAACCTTGAAGGTCAGTATTTTAACTTCCACACTGTCAGGAAATGCACCACAAACCTTCAGAGAGGAATTGCAAGGCCTGAAGAACAAGGAGCAAATAATGCCTGGAAGGCAGTGGGCCTGCCTGTCCTAAAACAGCTTATTAGTAAACAAATAACAGCTCATACAGATGTATGCATACACACAATGCACAAGGATGTTCCAAAAGTAATGCCTCCTATTTTATTTTGTTGGCCCAGCTTGTCAGAAGTAGACATTGGGTTGAATCTTTCCTCCAGTATCCTGTTATATTTTGGTTTTTTGTATGTTTTTATATTTTGCCATGCAACAGATGGCAGCAGAAGGGCTGTCAGACAAAATGGTCCTTTATCTGCTGTAGTTTTCATGGAAACTCTAGTAATTATAACTGTTCCTCAAAGTTCATCTTTGCTTAGAGGGGCAGAGTGAAGTGAAAGGAAACCTCTAGCAACTGAAAAGGAGTTTCTAAATTGCTTTGGTGGAGAAAAGACTTTGTGGATAAATTAGTTTTTTTGAAGAAAAGAAAAGGAAACTTGAATTTTAGGAAGACACTTTTTGACTGAAAAAGTGAGTATGCAGGATGTGACTTCAGACTGAAATCTCCAGAGTACTCCTCAGCTGCTGAGCCAAAACTTACACTCAGGACATGCAAGACATGCATCTCAGAGAACGTCAGCCAATGGTTGTCACCTGATACAAGCCTTTGGTCACATGTTGCAGCCAAAAGAGGAATCTGAAAATAATTACCTCTTACCTATCACTCTATCTCTTTTCTTTTTTTTCTTTTTCAGTAAGAAACAGATTTTCAATTGATGAAATAATACTATATGGCCTTAGTTAGATGCCATGGATCATCAATAAGGGTATCTGAATACTGCAACAGCAACAACGAAGAAGAGTATGTAGACTGCATCAGCCATTTCACTTCTCATAATAGTTTAATTTTTTCCTTTAAATTTGGGAGGATTTTTTTCTTCTTCTTCTTCAAAAAAAAAAAAAAGATAGTAAGAGACCTCTGGTCCACACTGATATCCATAAACTATGATTGCTTCTATCAGGTTGGGAAGGTGGGAATTTACCCTCAGGAAAGAAAAGAGTAAAAACTGTAATATCTGATAAATCATAGAGAATCTCTTATCCTTTCTCTGTATCAGTGCACCAGCCTGCCTGACTTACACATGCTCTTCTTTGTATTACCAAAGATCTCTGATCCAAAAGGAATAATAGGAAAAAATTGTTTTGCATTTGAAAAGTAACACTAATCCTTCAATGATCCATTCTCTGTTGCTCACTGTTTTACTTACTCTTTGTAAGTAAAGCTGTAAGTTAGCTGAGTTAGGAAGGTGAAATCTACAGTCAGGAAGAAAAGGAAGAAAGAGAAAGAAAGGAAAAGAGCAGTTTTTCAAAAGGGAACCACAAAAAACCAGGTAATTCCACTAGAGCCAAGTTGTAAACTGTGCAATTGTTTGGCTCTGTTCCCTACAACAGATGGAGTTTTTGCAACCGTGGGCAGTTATTTTCCTGGAGGACGGAAAGAAAATGATACATCCCCATGGTACACTTCTGCACCATGGAATGCTATTACAGAATTTGTAAGACACAAAGAAAGTGTAAATCACTTGATGCAGTGGTATCCCTAAGATGAATGAGACCTCAGCAGAAAGGAAACAGCAGAAAACAGAATAATGATAAACATAATTTCAATATCTCATTATCACCTGCTATAAAATAGTGTAATTTGAAAACCCCCTTCTTCCAAGACAATATGAGCATATATATTACCTAACAACATCCAAAGCTATTCAAAAGATTACAAGCATAACCAAGTTAATGAATGCTTCAGTCCTCAAGATTGATCATTTGCTTTTTAAACTGTGAGTTTTAAATGCATGAATAAAGAATCACGGAATCATAAAATCATTCAAGTTGAAAGAAAAGTCATCCAGTCCAACTCCCCTGCAATCAGCAAGGACATCCACCATCCACAGCTCCATCAGGCTGCCCAGAGTCTGGCTTTGAATGTCTCCAGGAATTGCACATCCACTAACTCTCTGAGAAACCTGTTCCACTGCTTCATTACCCTTATTGTAAAAGACTTTCTCCTTAAATTCAATCTAAATCTCCCCTCTTTTAGTCTGAAACCATTTACCTTATCCAGCCTTCTTGTTAAGAGAGCCTTTGATACCTGCATTTCTCCCTTGAAGTCATTCCTATCACAGATAACTGACCTTCAAAATACTTCTCATCCACATCAATCATTCAATAACACAGCACCTGTGAGCTTTGTCACTCAGTCTTTACATACTGCTCTTTTATTCTCTCTGCACTGGTTAAGCTGATCTGTATAACTTTATTCCATGCTTAAATTTGCTAGTCATATTTGAGTTTCCACAGGGAAATGTAGAGGCTGCATCAGAGAAATGTGCCAAGTACAAAACTGCTCAAAAACAGAGGAATATTGATGCTTTATCAACTTAAAGCTTGCAGGATACTTACAAAATTAAAAATGAACAGAGGGCTTATATTGAATTGGAAATTATTTCTGATTACGAGAAGAGTTACTTACTGAAGCTTATGGTTTTATTAGTATCGTATAATTTTTGAAGGTCAGAACGAAATCTGCTTTTAGATTATTTGAGGATTGCCAAAAAGTTATTTTTCCTGTAAGTCAATGATACAGTCAGATAATCAAACACTTGCTGGCTTGACTCATTATGTAAAATTGATATCATCTTCATTCACAAATAGGTCTAGTGTCCACCTTCACAGAGAATGTTATCCAGAGAACATGAAAAACTGTATTTATTTCCCAGTCATTCCACCACCATCATCTCTCTGCACGTATCTGTAAATGAGATCACAGGTACAGGGCAGACCTCAGCTCACCTGTAAAGCATACTGCAGATCAAAAGAAGACCCCATGTTCAGTAAACTACATGCCTAGACAGACTCTATTATTTTTCAAATAATTCTTATTCCCCCATTAGTATTCCAGAAGACAATAATGCATTGTGGCTAAGTGAAACTCTAACCATGTGATCCACTGACAAATTCAGATGCAAAAATATCTTATTTTCATCAGATGTGCAAAGGAATATGCACGTATGTACATATAATTTGAGCTGGAAGAAATGAAGAGGTGGCTATAAAAAGAAGGATTTAGAGCCCTTAATGTCTGTACAAAGCTGATGGGATGGACACTCTGGCATCCATTCCACATTTGATCAAGAAAACAATATCTATAGTTAAGTGTGGCCATCAAGTCAAGAGGTAAGAACAAGTAGTCCTCCCTCTCGTCCAGAAGATTTTCCCCTACCAGGGTACCATGACAGAGTACTAATAGGATGTGAGATTGCCAGTCACCAGGCATCTCAGCTTTCTGGTAACCCAATGCTGAATGTGCATGTTGGAGCAGTGTATGTAGTTGCTTCTCTGTGTCATCAAACCAAACCTTCAACAAAAACTCTGAAATACAGGGGCTTTAGAAAAAAAAAGTTTCTTTTGCCCTCTTGCTTAATACCTGTAGGTATCAATTTTGATTACTAAATGGAAATGTATTATGGGTAGAACTCAAGGCTGCTCACACTTTGAATTCAAAGGTTAAGACAAATACAGTTTTACTCTTTCCTTCTCTGCTTTTTATTCAGTTTTCCCATCTGTAAGCAGGTGTTGTCATCAACATTTATATCAAAGTCCCTTTTGATTTTAATATTTACAAGCTATTTCCTTTTTTGTTTTGTTAGCATCTTTTCTCATACATATTAATTATTGCAGACCTTTGTCAACTTGTGCTAATATCCAACCACAGTCTCGTTAAAAGGGAAATGTCAAAGATTACATTCAAATGAAGGATGACATTTCAGTTCGCATATTCCACGAATAATGGTTCTTCCCCACCTTCTAGAATCTGGAGGAAAAATGACAAATTCAACACAAAAGTCTTCCCTGAAGCTCCCTGTATGTTTTATACAATAGCTAGCTCTCCAAACCATTCTTCCAGTGTCAAAAAAAAAAAAGCTACATTAAAAAAAAAAAAAAAAGAAATTAAAATCTTTCAAAATAGAAATGTTCGGCTTGCCAGGTGCTAACAGAGAACTCAGAAAAATAATAAAATGGATCTCACTCTTCTGCCCTTTTGCTCTGCCTGGCTGTGTGCTTGAGAATAATGCACTAATAAGCGCTTCTGCTTTCCTTAGACAATATTCGCTGCTTTAAACTGATTCATTCTTGTTGATAGGTTTGTACCTGAGTGTCCAGAAGCAGCAAGGTCAGGCTGTTCTGCAAGGAAGACAAACCACAGCTGAGCACCAAAAGGACAATAGAGGCAATGACTCATCAACAAAGGTACAGCACCATCAGGCCCACATAAGAAAAACAATGTGAGGGCACAGCGTCCCTGCAACGCAGCTCAGGTGGAAAACAAAGGTGAGAGCTCAGCCCAAAAGCCTGCTCTATGAGAACGAACAGTGAGATCCCTGACCAGGACTTCTCAAACCTCCTGGAAGCAAGCTGCATAGCTGTCTTCTTAGACTTGGGCCCATTCCCAGGCAGTCAAACGTCAAGGAGAGGCTTCAGATGCACTCATCTCAGACCCTAGAAATCAGGGAGGAGAAGATGCAAGAATAGCTTTTGTAGGATATAGAGAGGAAAATTATACAAACCAAAACTTGTGTTTGTTCACAGTTTCACTGAAAACATTTCTTGTGAGCAGCAAGGTGAAGAACACTGCAAAGTACTATTCTCAGTACTATTCTCTATTCCCATTCTACTCTCATGGACTGAGTGCTGTCCTCCTTTGGTCATCTCAATGGCCATGTTACACCCACACAGAATTCTTAAAAGTTTTTTAGAACTCAGAAAATTAACATTGACTTTAATTGATAAGTTATTAGATAATCTTAAGATAAGTGTCCTTGAGAATCACTTAAGCGAGACATGCATTTTTATCATCTACTTTTCTCCTATGGAATGTCTTAAGGTATTTGAGCACAGGAAAGGCCACAGCTGACTAAGAATTAAGACCCAAGGAAAAAATAAAAGCTAGAACAGATGAAGAGGGAAATATGATGAGGAAGAGGTCTTGAAATGCAAGTATTCTTTTGCTGCAGCACCTTAGACTTATGGTTTGCTACAATTAACACTTGAAGAATCTGTCAGAATCAGTAGATCCACAGAACCATAGAACATACCAAGTCAGAAAAGACATATAAGGATCATCAGGTCCAACCGCTGGCTCCACACAGAAGCACACAAAGTCCAAAGCATACATAGAATCATAGAATTATAGAATCCTATCACAAACTACACTGCAAAAGAGTCTCTTCCTTTCTTTCGTGTAACTCCTCTTTAGATACCAAAAAAGCTGCTTTTAAGTCTCACCAGAGCCCTCCTTTCTACAGGATGAACAGCCTGAGCTCTCCCAGCCTCTCCTCATAGAGACAGCATTTCATCCCTTGTATAATTTTTGTGCCCTTCTTCTGGATGTCCATTTTTCTCCTGTACTGAGGGTTCCACATCTGGATTACTGTATCATCAGTGGTCTCATCAGTGCAGAGTGGAGGGGCAGGATCTCCTCCTTCAATCTGCTGGCCACACTTCTGTGGATGCAGCCCAGGATACGTTTGGCTTTCTCTGTAGCAAGAGCAAGTTGCTGTAATCTCTCCTTTCATCTCACAGCTTCTCTTCAGAGTGGGTATTGCTCTGACCCAGGTGGAAGACCTTGCCCTTGGCTTTGCTCTAACTTGCCTGAGTCTCTCTGGATGGCATCCCATCCTTCAGGCATGCCATAACTTGGTGTCATCCACAAACTTGATATTGTACTCAATCCCACTGCTAGTGTAATTGATGAAGATACAAAACAGCATCACCAGAGGGACATCATCCTTCCATGCACATTAGCATAGCTTCAGGAGGGATTGATTCCATGATCTTCCCCGGCACAGATGTGAGGCTGACCGGTCTGTAGTTCCCTGGTTCATCCTTTCTGCCCTTCGTAACAATGGGGAGAAATGCCTTTTTTCCAGTCACCAGGGACTTCACCTGACTGCTATGACTTTTCAAGTACCATCATGGGCAACCACATCAGCCAGTTCCATCAGGACTTTAGGACACACCTCTTCAGGACTCATAGACTTAGAGATGTTCAGGTATTACAACTAGCCAAAAACCTGATCTTTACTTGCATCACAATGGACTTCCCCTGTCCCGACCTTTCAAACCATCACTGAGTCTGTGCAGAACTGTTTCCTCTAAAGACTATGGCAAAAATTTCCTGGTATTAACAAGTGCCTGAATAATCAAACTAAATATGACTTACACATCACTTCTCAGCTTGAATTTAAAGCGCACTGATAATTATGTCTCAGTATATTTTCTTAGCACTTGTAATCTTAGCTTGATATCTCAGTAATGCACAGCATCAACAGTGACATTGAGGTTTCCTAACTCTTGGTGGGATTCAGAACTATGCCCAATAAATGTTCCCTAGCATACTGAAAGATAAGCAGTGACAATCTAAATTGAAATACGTAAGTTCTATAGTTCCAACTTGCAATCTTTCAGCATGCTGGAAATGCTAATTAAAATTTAAAAAAAAAATTAAAAAAAAAAATAAAATAAAAAAAAAAATTAAATTCTGTTACTTCCCAGCAAATTTTCTCAAATATTGCATTTTATGTATATATGAATGAATAGAGAGAGGAATAATCTCAATCACATTACAAAATTCCTTATTTGAATCCTAATGTGAATCCTAATTTGAATCCTTAGTATGTTTTTACACTTATCAAATATTTCATATGTCATAGTCAAAACCATCAGCTATGCATTTTTACCACAAAGGATGAGAGCACATATGATGCACTTGTAAAAATCTGCACCAGAAGTGATCTACTGTCAGAGTCATTGCACTACTCCCCAGCTCACTGTACTCACATTCACTGTTGGGTCTTGATAAACACTCAGCTAGCACCAATGAATTTCAATGGAAATTTGCAATTTTTTCCACATTGGAGACCTTCAATACACAATTCATCTTAAAGACTGCTCCTCTGCTTCCACCTGTTGCATGGCAACAAAATGTAATGGAATATTGGCAGCAAGGGTCAACCTCTACTGCCATATAGCCATCATTCACAATTCACACTGTAGGCCAGCAGAATAAAATAGGACAGATTACTTCTGTAGCATCCCTGTACACACAGATGCATTTATGTGACATTTTCTGTTAACAGGGTTACATTTAAAAACCCCTCACAGGCATGAAATGAAAGAAAATGTCATAAGAGGTCTTCTGGACACAATCTTTAAGAGTTGTGGTGGTTTCTCCCCTTGCCCCTTCTGTGACTGAGCAAGATTCCTATGGCACAATTTCCAATGGGAAGGGAAGGCAGAGCTCACCTCTAGCTGCCTGTCCCCACTGCCTGGCAGGAGGTGATGGTAGGTGCTGTCCATGGCACCTGCCATGTTATTTCTTACTTTAAGCTTTTATTCTGATTGAAATGCATTTCACACTTCTCTCAACACGATTTCATCCTCTGGTCCTCAGTCATTTTTAAAACCAAATCACAATACCTTCTTTTCCACACTATCCAATTCTATCCAGTGCAGATAATTTCTACATGTCTAATGTTCATCTGTACAACTAAGCAGCATTGTGCATACTCCCTTTGATTCTTCTATATCCTGAATGAAAGGCACCAAGAAACACATTTATGAATTCATCTTTCATAATTCATTTCTGTTATGACATAACTTCCAATGCCCTGCTTAAAAAATAGAAAGGAAGAAAGAAAGAAGGGAAGGAATGAGAGAAGGAAAGAGGGAGGAAAGGAGGGAAAGAGGGGAGGGAGGGAGGGAGGGAGGGAGGGAGGGAGGGAGGGAGGGAGG
>NW_024967264.1:17283-17376 GCF_019238085.1 Lagopus leucura
TGAAGGTAGGAAGGAAGGAAGGAAGGAAGGAAGGAAGGAAGGAAGGAAGGAAGGAAGGAAGGAAGGAAGGAAGGAAGGAAGGAAGGAAGGAAG
>NW_024967264.1:17386-30459 GCF_019238085.1 Lagopus leucura
AAGGAAGGAAGGAAGGAAGGAAGGAAGGAAGGAAGGAAGGAAGGAAGCGTATGAAAATTTGTTACATTGAAGGTGGATAAAATGATACACTAGAATTGCAGAATTGTTAGAAATGGACAGAACACCAAATATTTAACTAGCTGCAGTGAAAACATCCTCAAATTAGCAAGTTTCATCCTATTCTTCCCACCCAAGTGACCACCTCAACAAAATGTGGAAGGTCTTGGTGAGTTAAAAAGAAGTTGAACCATCTGATGTGCTGTTCTAAATTAAAAGAATAGAATAGGTGTATGTTACAGCAATCGCTCTGTTCTGTTCAGCCTGCTGCTATGGCAATTACAGATGTTTTATATTCTTGTTCTCACACTTAGCTACCATTAAAAATACATTCTAGAATGAGACAGTCTTTTAAATTTCAAAATAAAATTAAGCTTTTTTTTTTGTATTGTGTAGTGTTTTGTGACATGACAAGAAAACAGAGCATTATTTATAAACCACCCATTTACATCAGTTTTTAAAATGTGCAAAGAAGCAGAATAACAGGGTTACTTTAACACTTAGAACTTCCTAATGTGTTTAGTCAGCCAGTTTCTGCAGAAGTACCACTTCTGAGCACTGTGACAAATATTACTTTAATTTCACTTTGTCAGCTCTGTTCCTTGCTAGAAGGAAAGTCCACAATTTTGATAGGTGAGCTTTTGCCTTTTGCATATTGCAGATTAGCTATGTATTTGCCAAAGAAATATTTCGATGCCTGGTCTTGTGTTTATCTTCTAGTTGCCCCAAAGGAAGTCTGAGTGACTACTGACCCTTTTTGCTATGGCTTTTGCCCAGATGTAAGACTAGGGTAGTTGCTTCTGTAGCTATAGAGAGCTATAGGTTATTTTTGCAATGCTTGACAAAATAATTATTCAAATTCTGGGCGCCTATGCAAACAGAAAGAAACTTCCTTAGATTAAACTTCTATGCCAACAGAGTAAGCAAAGGTTCATTTTGATAAAAGAGCTAAAATTTCTCATCCACTTCACTTCTGAAAAAACAACTCCTGGAATACAAAACCAGTTTAGTTACATACAAGAGCAGATGATTGCATGAGTATTTGTGTTGTTATCCTAAAAGATGAGGCAGTTAGGTTTTATCCTGACAGGAGATTTAGATGATATTTAGCACTCATGCAAAAGCAAGTTCTTTTTTTAATGCTTATGAAATAATAATAAATAACAGCAATGACCCCCAAGTTCTTCATTTAATCATTAACATGTAACAGACAATGCTATTAATTTATACAGTAGAGTCACAACATTTTTGTTATTTTTCCATGAGGAAGGGAAATATGGCTGGAAACTGCAGCATAGGAAGTTCTGCACCAATGTGCGAAGGAACTTCTTTACAGTGAGGTGACGGAGCACTGGAACAGGCTGCCAGGGAGGTGGTGGAGTCTCCTTCTCTGGAGATGTTCAAGACCTGCCTGGATGCCGACCTGTGCGACCTGCTGTAGGGAACCTGCTTTGGCAGGGGGTTGGACTCGATGATCTCTGGAGGTCCCTTCCAACCCCTGCAATTCTGTCATTCTGTGATTCTGTGAATATCATCTGTGGTTTAGAATCTTTTTTGAGTCCCACAGTGCAGCAGAGTGGGAAAACCAAGGACAATTTGCAACATATCCAGAGCAGGCTGATCTGTATCAGTATCACTATATTTGCCACCATACAAAACTTGAATTCATTCATTCATTAACAAACAGGTAACTCTAAGGTTCACGTATAAAGCACAGAATTTTGGCTTAGTATCCTTATTAGGATATTAGGCAAATATTAAACATAGTCTGTATTTTGATCCCTGGTAACCTTCTCATTAGTACAGACAGAACAGAATCCAATAAATGTGTTTTTCTACACCTATATACAAGAGGCATGTTCAGCTTTGCTATGCCTTGGACAAGTTGGACTCTGCTTTTGTTGCAATTAAAGGTAAATACCCAATTTGGTGCTACAAATCCAGTCACATTCCAACAGGCTCTCGAGGAGTTTGTCCATGCTTAGTGAGAATTCTTACATTAGTTAAGTTATTGCTCTTTACTGAAGCAATAAATGACAGATTCTTTTAGATTGCCAGTGATTAATACACTGTCTGCAGAGCATGTGTGAGTACAGTAACATGAACAGTACAGCTGACATGAACAATTCTGTAGAGATCTGTAAGTTTCCTGGGAAAGAACTCGGTATAAAATAGTGTTGAAATGTTGCCCAACAGCTGCCCCAGTGCAGGGGAGGGAAAGGGCGGACTGTCCACTGGTCCCAGATGTCAGTGGTGTCCTCCTGTCTGCTATGTGTTGGTATCCTTCCCAAATTCCTCTTCTCTTAAGCCATTTTACGCTATTTCTTAATTTCAAATGGAGCTCGAGTGACTCTAATCAGACACCTCTTTGTTGCAGTTGGTGTAGCAGAAAAATGGAAAAATGAAAATGTCACCCTGCTGACTTGGAGTGACAACTACTTAGCTCATTAATTCCATTCTAAGACTGAATCCTTGTCCCTGTGATGTTATCACAGACCCTGGCTAAGGTATTTACACTCTGCTGCATGCTCCGTGCTGTATTTCTCACAGTCAGCACACCAAGCTTCCCTAGTGCGGCTTCCAACGTAAGTTTTGCAGGTTTTACAATTGAGAGAATCTGAGAGAATAATTTCAGATTAAAGTAACATTCTGTTTTGTGTATCTTTATACTAGCACTGTCATCTCTAGTTCCTCTCCATATAAAATTATCTATCCGGGGCACAGCGAATTCAGATAAGGCAAGCTTTCCAAGTGAAAACTCAGCTCCACTGCTGGAGCTACTCAAACAAAAGTGATACAAGTGAGAAGGAAAAATAGAGCTGTCGAGAAACTGATAGAGCATAGTGGTTGTACCTGGTCACTTTGCATCTGAACGTTAAGGTCAATGCTTATCCCTTGGAAAGGGCAAATGGATGTTATTTATTCTGCTGTGTACTGATTTCTGACTTTCATCAATTTTATACTAGTGGTCAAGAGTATATTTAGGTCAAGAGTATTATTTCTATTGTTTGCTGCTGAAATAGATGAATCGGGTACTATAATATCCTTTACTGGTTATGAACAGAAGAAGCCATATAATAAGAACATGAACTTCAGAAGGACAGTTTGAAATTGAGCCTTTGGAGTCATTTTGGGTTTTTGGGGGGAACAAAACAAAATAAAACAAAATAAAATAAAGTAAAAAATTATGATGTGACTCAGATAAGCAGTTTTCAAAGCGTCATGTTAACCTGTATGACAATGTTCAGCTTCACAGACTTACACTTTTCACACAGCTTCAAAAGTAGCATGCAAGCATTTCAGTTGGAAATGTCCTGCTTTACTTTTTGCAAATGTCATTGATATAATAGTTAGCAGATGATGGAAACCACTGCTGTTGAACTTGAAGAACTGCCTTTTTTCATTTTAATATACTACTCATTCTCACATCCTGTTCTCTCACACTGAGAATATTAACGAAGGTAATATTTTATTTGAATGCATTAGTAGAAAAATGCTGTGCTTAAGGTAATTTGCTAGCAAAATTTCTATTTGCTTGTGTGTTTGTTAACAATTTTGAAGCAGAAAGATCCATTTACCTCTTTCAAGAAATGGCTGTTGTACAGGAGAGGTCTTTTGCATGGAAAAAACAGTTGATTTGTCTTAATTCATAATTCACATTTCACATATTTTATAAACAGAGAACCTGCAGAATTTTTTTTACCACTATTTCTATTTTTTTTTTTAATACAATTTCATGCTTGTGATAAAAAAATTCCAGTTCTTCTGCTTGGATTCTAACCAATGCCTTGCCTTATGCATCAGTAAATGGCAGGTGGTGATAATCACTGTGACCCTGGCAGCTATTCCCAGGATGCAAACAAAAAATTTTCTCAAGCTATCTGGAAACATCTTGACTTGGAAGAATTAATCACACATTCAGGTATTGGATCGGACAGTGCCAGTCCCTGGATGTTCTGCTGTATCCAATTGCCAAAGATTCAGGATCTGACTTTTCTCCACTAATAACTGACAGATATTGCCAATTCTGCTGTTCCCAGATACACTCACTGGTGCATTTCTTTTGTTTCAGTAACATCATTCAGTTGACTTTGACTACTGGAGCAGACCATTATAAAATAAATGGAAGTATTTTTTTCCAGTGGTAAGTTTTTATTTTTGCTATTTAACCTTCTTCACCTTCTTTCCACTGCCATAATACAACCTCTTTACGTTTTGTTAAATTATTCCTGCATTCCTAGGCCCGTTGTCTTACCACCAAAAGAACACATCTGTCTTGGCTCAGTAATTAGGGATTTACTTTCTCCTGTTATCGTCTCTGGCAATCTCTTGTAAAGTTATGGCTCTTCATGCAGTTTCTACTTTCTCCTGTACAATGGCATTATGCATTATGCAAGAAATGACAAGAAGTTGTTTGTGTTTAAAAATGTACTGGATAAACATTAGTAGAATTGTAGTTCTAGAGGAATACCAGAACAACTACTTGCCTGTGTGTACTCTCATTCCAAAGTAAAAAATGCTGCATGAGTAGACTTGCACTAGTGTAATTGTACTGTTCGGAGCACACTGGTGACTGGTCTTTAAGAGCTCACTTTGGATGACTGCTGGCCATTGTCTTTATGAACCTCAATAGAATGAGTTTGACTATGTACATATTAGTACTTTTTTTGTTATTAATGTCTCTAATAAAGTAATTTTCACATAAATATACAGCAGATGTGAATAAAACAAAGCTGCACTACATTCAAAGAGACTGAGAAAAAAACAGCAACCAGCTTTGCACTTACTAGTGATGAGATCCCTCTAGCCAGGGACTATATGAGAAAACTCCTACCAGAAAGGGCAGAATCATTTCCATTGCTCTCTGAGTATAATCATTCATCAGTACAAATTGAATACAGTTAGAGTTCGTAATGGCACCCTGCAATTATGAATCCCATAACCTGCCTATAATGGCAGCTTGTTGGTCTTGCCTTGCTTCCATTGGGAAGGTTGTATTCTGTGTACACAAACTAGAGCTTTCTTTCTGTGAGAAAAGGATACAGGGAGAAGAAATGCCCTGTGCACACAGCCCAGGACATGCTCAGGACATGCATGAGATTGCTAGGCAATGGTTTTATGCAACATCCTGAAGTAGGAAGCTATCCAGCATGCTGTAAAACAAGGGTGTTAAATATTTTGTTTCGACTGGGCCACACAGAGTGGGGAAGAATCATACTGGGCCATATATAAATTTTATAATATAGTTAATGTATATAAGTAAAAAAATTCTTTTTTAATACTTGAAAACAGTTGTTCACAAAAGTTGTTCACAAATGTAAATATTGTCAAACAGCAATGACATGAGTAAGGCATGATGATGAAGCAAGGGATATTTTTCTCTGGTAAGATAAGGATTATGAAAGTCTATTGAAGAAACAAGATTGATTTTTTCTTTCAGTTGGATGCCTGATTGCAAATCTATACATTTCCTTTGAAAATTCATGGGTAATATATTTATGTCAACCAACAGTGGAGTCACAACTGTCCAAAAAATTGATGTTTTTTCAGAAATCTTGAGACCTATTCTCAAATTGCCTCCATGTCGTCAGGATAGCAGAAATACTAATTAAATGCATGTCACAAAACTAATTTTAAATGTATCACAGATTATTTTATATTTTTGTGTCAGCTTTTAAGACATAGAAAATGACAAAGTTTGTCAGTGCTGTACTGTTACGGTTTCACCTTGGAGGCAGCTAAGCACCACACAGCCATTCAATCACTGCTTCCCGCACTGTGATGAAGGAGAGAACTGGAAATAAAATAGATCTCATGGTTTGAGATAAAAAAAATATTTACCAAGACATAAAAGGAAAATAGAAATTTTAAAAATTCTACAACTGTAGAATTATCTACAGAATTATTACTATATAGGACTATATAACGATATAACTATACACTTACGTGTATGTAATTCTATATACCTATATAACTGTATGCATTTGTGTACATACATAGTATATATATGTCTCTACACAATGCAATGTCTCACCACCCACCTACCAGTGCCCTTTGCCAGCTGCTCACCCCAGCCAGCACCTCACAGCTTTATAGACATTTACGTCCTCTTATAATCAAGAAATGTGTCTCCACAAGCACACACACGTAGGTGGGTTGAAAGACTCTCTATAAGTAATCACTGTGCTTTACTCACAAGTGGCACAAGTGCATGTCACGTGTAATATGTGCACGTTTTGACCTGAGTGTGTGTGGTGAGCATGGGAGGCAGAGTTAGCACTGCACTGCTCTTTCCCCTCACAGCATTTGTGGAGTCATCTGTGCAGTCCATGCTTTAACTACACAGTTAATTCATGACATATATCCCTAAACATGTGTAATAATGTTGAATGCTTACAGCCTCCGGGGGCTGTGGGTTGGACCCTTCTGCTGTGAAACACGCTGAGAACTTTCTCAGTGATGCATCCTGTCTGTCTTAGAATCGATGATATCATAATGCGTTAGCCAGAAACAGATTCAGAAACAATTTGCATACTGACAGCCAATTTCCATTCCTGATACATTTGCCTCTTCCTGGGGCATGTTCAATGAAGAAAAATGAACCCATGCAGAGCACAGCCAGATCAACACATCACTTCAACAGAAGTTCAGTGTGCCCCAGAATAACTAGTTAGAGGAAGCCAATTTATTTCTACAGACATTCAAAAATTCTGGAGCGCCTTGGATCCTAATTAAAAATAGCCTGTGATGAATTGCTGTGACAACTTACCTCCCAGGCTTCTATTCATTACTTGAAGATTTACATCTGTGCTACAGCAGACTCTTGCTATATGTATAACCTTGTGACTTGAATACAATTATTTATTTGGAGTATCTCTCTCACACATAGAAAATTGCTTATAGGACTGCACTGCCCGAAATAGCTATTCTTTGAAACAAATCAAACGTATTCATTTGACTCACTTGGTTGTCACTGAGGATAATTTTTCTGATGTTCGTTAAAGGTGGGAAGTAGGAATCAAGCATACACATCACATACAGAGTGAAATGTTAGTGAAGAAGTTCACAGTGGAGCCAAATGAGATGGTTACACTCTCAGCAAAGAAGATTGCAAGTAATGCTCTCCTAATAGGAGAGCTTTTTCTGAAATTAGGGCCTACACAGCAGAAATTGTATACTCTATTGTGCACTCTGTGTATACCCTATTGCTTATACAGCAGATCACATGTCCCTTCAACAGAAGCCTATGCATCTGCTAGGACATCACTGCCAGAAACAGCATCACGCTGTTCTTCTCTGTCTCTGGGCAGGAAATAGTGAAAAGATACTGGGGAAATGTGGCAGTACGAAGAAGGCTGTGTTCATTCTCAAAATCAGCAAAAGAAGGCACAAAATAGAAATGCATCAACTTCACTGGTGAATAACTTTATAAAAGCTGGCTAATTAAAGTAGCCCAAACCCTGACAGTGGTATTTTAACCTATATTCTCATTACTATAATTAAAGAATTCTTTACATGTTGAGCCTTTTCAAAATTTTAGAAATGTATCTAGATACTACCCTAGGAATTCTTCTAAGGTACATTTAGGTTATCTTGTAGGATATTAAATATCTATAACAGTTATTACTAATTTCTACTTCAATAATGAGCAAAAAAACATACAGAGAACTACTGTGTTTTACACTGTCATAACAATCTATTTAATTTTGTACATTTTATCTCTTATTTTTTCTTTCCAGACATTGATCTGAGATTTCTAACTTCCATCTTTTATCACTGTCAAAATGACAAGTCACTCCTTGGAATTCCTCTTTGTAATGAGGAATAATAAAAAGCAATAGGAACATAAAATCTATCATAAGCAGATACTAAGAATCACAGAAAGTACACTGTAGTAGGTTGCAGTGAGGTCTCCTTGGACCTTTATCTTCTCCAGGATGAGGAAGCTCAGCTCTCTCAACCTTTTTTCATAGGAAAGATGCTCCAGATCTCTGACCATCTCCAACAGTTCTGCATCCTTCCTGTGCTGTGGGCCCCAAGCATGGATGCAGTACTCCAGCTGGAGCCTTATAAGGGCTGAATGGAGGGGGGACAATCAACTTCCCCTCCCTTCTGGCCATCTCTCTTTTGATGCAGCACAGCATGTAGTTGGACTTATGGGCAGCAAATGCATGCTACTGGCTCATCTCCAGCTTTCCTTCCACCAGGACCCCCACGTCCTTCTCCTCCGAACTGCTTTCTATGAGCTCTTCTTGCAGTTTGCACACATCTGAGATTGCCTTGAGTGCAACACTCTGCACTTGGCCTTGTTGAACCTCATTAAATACACGCAGGCCCACTTTTTGAGCCTGTCCAGGTCTCTTTGGATAGGATTCCTTCCTTCTGTTGTGTCAACTGCACCACACAACTTGGTGTCATCTGCCAGTTTGCTGAGGGTGCACTTGATCCCACTATCTGTGTCATTGATAAAGGTCTTAAAGAGTGCCAATCCCAAGATGAATCACTACTCATCAGGCAGTTTCTTCAGATCCCTGGGATGTATGTCATCCAAATCCATGGACCTGTCTATATTTAGAATCATGAGATGGTCTTGAACTTGCTCTGCTCTTCCACTGAGAAGATTTCACTCATCCACCTCCCACCTAGAGGTTGAAGAACACAAGAAGAAATACAATGGCATGTTTCTTAAGTAATACAGTAAACAGACATTACATTATTTTACATAGCCCAGTAAGTTTTTGGTATGTACATTCACACATTCCTTGTTCTGCTACAGAACCATTCAGCTGCTTGCATTTCAAATACTTCAGATGATTTGACTTGGACATATCTCTAGGGAAAAACACATGTGCTGCTCAGCCAACCTCCTACTGCCCACGTGAGTTCACATCCCATTCCACTTGTTTGTATTTTTGTTAATGCTTGACATTCTCGTTTCATCATATGCATCTGTTGATGCAGAGAAGACATTCCAAACCTCTCCAAACCTCTCATAGGAATAGAGGTTGAGGGAGCTGGGGGTTGTTCAGTCTGAAGAACAGAAGGCTACAGGGTGACATCATTGCAACCAGACAATTCTTAATGGAAGCTTATAGGTAGGAGGCAGGACAACTTTTCACACCATCTGATAGTGATAGGAAAAGGGAGAAGAGTTTTAAAATAAAAGTGGGGAGATTTAGGGGCTTTTTTTTGCTGTGTTTCTTGGTGGGGGAAAGGGTTCACCTTAGAAACAGAATACAAAACTGTTCATTCTGTTGGGGCCGGATTCAGCCTACATGTCTGGAGTCAAACTGGAGCAGCAGCAGTTTACACTGTTCTACTTCAGCATTCATCCCCTTCAGCAGTATGCAAGTGAACAAAACAGAAAGAGATGAGGGAGACTATGCAGTAGGCTCCACACAAATTTGCCCATTCTCATTTAGAAGGAGACAACAAATTTTCAGCTGAGTTCAAGTTTTTAAATGTAACAAATGTAAACTACTTTTCCAGGAGATGCAGGCAAAAGAGGAGAGAGGAAGAGTGTTATTTTAAAGACCCTAAAAGAATTAATTGATTGCTTAAAAGATGTCACACATTTCCCTCCTCTGTGCTCTTTTCAGTATTCAGACAGCCATTTCAAACTTACTCATTTCAGTGGCATTAGCTAAAGTGCACTCATTTTCCACTGTCTTTTTCTATACTATACAATTAAGGATTATTTTTAACCTCACTGTTGAATGCTTCCTTTCATTGTCTGAACAAGTAGTTAATTCCTTCTACATTGTTAACCGAACTTTTTCTGGGCTTCAATTGTCAGAAATTATTTCACTACACAGCTGTGTTAATGGTACCACTCCATGGCAGCAAATAGATAAGTAAATCAATAATGTCTGTGTTTACAATTGGCCTCAAAGATCTCCTGGAATGACTCCTGAGTTAAATGAAACTTTTTGCACACATTTTCTGCCCGCAGAACTGCTGCAGCCAGTAGAGTAGCCCAACCTCTTCAGTTCACACTGGGCATTCATAAGCAGTGACTCCAATGAAAACAACAGTCCTTATCCAGATTCCCGGAAAATTTCACATATAACTCAGCAGAATTGAGCTCTCTCTATTCGTTCTAAGGCTCTTAAATAACATTATTGTAATCAATACACAGAATGTATTGATAGTCCTCTCCAGGCCCACTGGGAGGTGTTTGAATTAGATTTTCCTCTTTTCTTTGCTGGTATTAATCCTGTTATGCTGACAGATCTTCGTACTCTGCTACAAGTGAGAAAGAACAAATGTTGTTTTTCTGACCAAGGCAGCAGGTCAAGTGACATCTAACTTTCTACTTTCTCTTGAGCTTTTATGTATTTGTTATAGCCAAAACTTTCCCCGCTCCAATAGTGTTTTTACTGCAGTGGAATACATGGAAATTCAAAAGAGGCAACAGAAAGTGTTGATCTCCAGCAGAAAGGGAGCTGGCAGACTTCTGTAATTAAGTTCCTGGTGCACTCTGTACCTTTTTTACTTTTCCCTCAGTTAGTGGATAAAGTTGGGCTGACTCCTAGAAGTCACTGCATGTTCTGTTAAGAGTCACTGCACATCTACAGGTCACTGATCAGTTCCTGCAATTTTCCATTTATGAATCTGATCTCTTAATTGTTTCTAAAGTATCAAACCACTGGTGATTCAGGCCCATGGTGACCTCAGGTCTGCCTTTTCCAGACAAAGCCATTCCAGCTGGTCCTGACTGCAGCTGGGACTGCAGCTGGGCACTCCTGCTTCTATCAAAACTTGTCAGGATCCCATGAGCTGCTGTACTTCAGAAATTGTTTTGCTGAGAGAGTTTTCTATTACAAGCAATCAAACGGTACAGTGGAAACAGTAGAAACATTCAGGCTGGAAAAAAACCTTCAAGTTCATCGTATTCAAAACAGTGCTGTTTCCTATAAGTTTAACTGAAGACTCCTCCCCTCTTCTGCAACATAGATAACTCCCAATTAAATCTATCTGGATTGCTGTATAGTTAGGTGAATTAAAATGTGATGAGCTTCCTTTGCTTTTACCCAGTCATTTCACTCCTCAAGTGGCTCCAGTAACAATTGAATACTACTTTTTTGTTTCAGTGTACAATGTTATGGGACTTCTGTGCTTGTTCCTAGCATTTTCCAATGCCTTCAAAGCTTGTAATAATATTTAAAGGTAATTTTGGAAAAAAAAGTACTCCAAAGTTTGCCCATCCTGCTACTGGTAGACCATTACAAGTTCACCGGAAGAGCAGTTGAATTAAAAAGAACTCTACAGAAAGACCTGGAACCAAATAAATTTAGATTCTGTACACAAGATCCTAAACCCAGAACTACTCAACAGAAAACTTACAAACTTATCCCAGGTAAATGAGCAACAGTAGAGGTCTTGCAACTTCCCCCATTTTCGACTTTTGCTTGTCTTTGATTATTTACTGCATTTCAATGCACTCGAGTCACAGTGAGACAGGTTTTTTTTAGCACGGTGCTGCTGAAGGATTTTTAGGCCTTTGAAACTCAGTGGTGGTGACATTGCTGTATCATGCAGTTTGTCACCCCACAGAATCACAATGCTAAGCCCCTTTATATCAGAGGAAGATCTGTCTTGCTGGTGCATCATTTGCGTTGTGTATATGTTACATGGTAATTATTATTACCATCATGTATCTTCATCATAACTATTATCCTATTTTTCCCTCTTCCTTTTCTTTATCTTAGCAAATAGTTTTCATCTTAACCCAAGTTCTACTTTGTGTTTCTTTCTCTGATTCTGTCCTCCATCCCACTGGGAGCTGGGGAGAGCAAAAAGGAAAGTGCAGTGTTTTGCAACCTGCTGGCTTAGACCACAACACAGAGAAGCCATTTAGGACAATTACTATAATCAGGAAACAGCTGTTTACATATATCTCTCAATCTAAAGTTACTTGATATTAGCTTACTCTATTATCACTCAGCTTTAGAGTATAACTTTCCCATAGTAACTTAAAGTTGTTGAAATGGCTTCCATACTGTTATATTTAAAATACTTCAGAGTCACAGAATCACAGAATCACAAGGTTGGAAACGACCTGCAAGATCATCCAGTCCAACCACCCTCCCATTCCTATCAGTGCCACAAGCTACTAAACCATCTCTTCACCTACTTAAGTGAGTTGAACTGCTAGCACAGTGCTGAAAGTGCTATATAAAGCATTTATATATTGAACAGGTAATTTGTATTCTCTAACACAGCAGGACACTTGAAAACATACATTCAATGCTTCGCATACTATTCTGTTAATGTTTCTATCATGCTTGCTGCATACAGTCTGTAATCAGTTAAGTGCAGGCTTTTATAAATTGGCTCTAAGCTGACAAGTCCTGATACCAAGGGAATCATGCTTCTAAGGGACAATGCTGCTCCACGTTTGCTAGTGCCAGCATTGAGTTCACACTGAGTCAGTAATTATCTGCCACTAATACAAAGAATAGAGGAATAAAAAAAAAAATCCTTATGTCAAAATGAGGAGGAAAATAAAAAGGCAGAAGCAAATAAATATGAGTGAGGAAGATGCAAAGAGGAAAGGAAGAAGCAGAATACTGTTCTGTGATACAGTCAGAAATTCTGCAAAGAGAAGTTCAGTGCTGGCAGGATGACCAGTGAATGCATGGGATGGACCCAGAAGACTTCAGATCCAGACACAGCATTGTAAGTTGCTTGCTGGGAAGACCATGAAGCCAGTAGAATAACAGCAGCCTACCTCTGGTTTGTTCCTTCTTACATCCTTCTTTCATAACTAATTAATCACAAAACTAAGGTTTCTTTTGTGGTCACATTTCAGTAACATGAGACATACATCTCAAATTAGTATAGAAAATCTGCTTAGAAAAGTGTTGTGAAAACTGTATTTGCAGACATAATAAAGCCACCCTTATAGGCTCTGTTCTGCTCAAAGCAAAACTTCATGTTAGATTAGGAATAAGGTAAATCAGGCTATCACATAAGGGTTAGGTATACTAAACTTAGAGAAACAATAGGGGAAG
>NW_024967265.1:0-1811 GCF_019238085.1 Lagopus leucura
CACGACACCCGACCCGGAGTGCCACAGAGCCCCCAATTTATGGCTTTGGGACGCTGCGCCCCCCTGGATGGGGGGAGATGCCCGGCTTTATCCAACGCACCCATTTGTGGGTGCCCGGAGGGCTGGGGTCCGCTCAAGGCACGTGGAGATGGGGAGGGATTTGGGTTGGGGTCCGGGCAGCGGGGTCCCCTACGGGGTGAGGCAGTGACAGCGCTGCCACGAGGACACGGGGGCCGGGTTGGGAGCTGGAAAATCTCTTTTGGGGGTCGTGAAGTGAAGCCGGAGCCACTGAGATCTCAGCTGTGCCGCCCTGCAGAGCTCCGGGGCAGAGCCGTGGCACTGGGGGTCCC
The DNA here is from genome assembly GCF_019238085.1 of Lagopus leucura. Classification (NCBI taxonomy): domain Eukaryota; kingdom Metazoa; phylum Chordata; class Aves; order Galliformes; family Phasianidae; genus Lagopus; species Lagopus leucura. Next base: position 351 of record NW_024967265.1, read on the forward strand.
GGGGGGTCCCGGGGGGCACCGCGGGGTCGGGGCGGCTGCTGCTCCGGCTATGGGGAAAGCGAAGCAGCTCCGACTGCTTTCCTCCATCAGTTCCTGCGTTCTCATCGCGTTTCGCAGCTTGGAGGAGCTGCTGAGCCGCCGTCAGCGCAGCGCGGCCCTCAACCGATCTGGGAAGTGGGAGCAGGGGGAAAAAATGGGTTGGAAGGGAAGCACAGAGCTGCTCATCAGTGGGAAAACAACCCAACAGCGCTTCGGGTTCTGCTGCCCCGAAGGAGCGGCGCTGAGCACCGAACTCAGCTCCAAAGTGGCAAAGTGCGACCTGAGGGGAGCTGGGGGGGGGGGGGGGGGGGCCACACAGCTGGGCCGGTTTTGGGGGGGGGGGGCCCAGAGGAGCCCTTCGCTTCCAAAATACCGACTGCATCCCCAACGCTCGCACAAGGAGCCCTGGAAGGGCACCCGTAGCTCTCGGTGCTGGGCCGGCTCCTCTCCGCTCAGCTCCGGGTCAGAAGAGCAGAACGCGACCGGGATGGAGAGGGAAAGGTCAGGGCAAAGCAGCGGCATCCCCCCCCCTCCCCGTGCTCCCACCCCCCTCCCCACCTCGGAAGAGGCAACGATGCGGGATTTAAGGCCACCAACGCGAGGTCGTCGCGATCCTCGGGGCTGGGAGCGACGAGGAGCGCCGGGTTCGCCCTGCAGGAAACCCCCAGACATCGCAACGGGGATCCCGGTGCGCTTCTGAGCTCCGAAATCCGTCCCCGGCGAGGAGCCCGAGCTCCATCCCTTCAGCAGCAGCTCTGCTCCGTCTCAAACAGCGCCGGGCAGCGGCAATGAAACCTCGCGTCCTTCCCCCTCCCTCCCCCCCGGGGCTTTACTTTGCTGGGAGCGGAGCTTTAGTGTTCACGGGAGCCGAAAGCAAAACGTCTGCAGGTCGGCTCACAAAGTGCGGCCGTGCGCCTTCGGGTGACGCATGCGGGGCTGGGGGGCCGCGGTGCAGCTTCGGAAACCCCCACAGCCGCCGTTCGCTCAAAGCAAAGAAAACCAAAGCCCAAATCCGCGCCGTCCCGCGGTGGGGGGGAGGGGGAAAAGGGGAGGGGGAGGCGGCCGCGCTCAGTCCTGCGGGGCCACGAGCATCATCTGCCGGCAGACTGCGACTGTGGGGCCATGATGACGTGTGGCTGCAGGGCCAGCTCTGTCCTTTGGTTCGCCATCTGCGTCAGCACCGACGTGGCCACGGCTTCGGCCGCCGAGCGGACGCTGAGGCCGTTGGGGGACGCGGTGACGGAGCTGTGCTGGATGACGGGCGCGGGGGAGCCGGTGGGCTCCGAGCTCTCCTTGGGGCTTTCTGTTGGGAGAAGGGGAAGAAAATGGAGGAGAAGCGGTTGGGGAACCATTTTGTGGTTTGGGGATCTTTAAGGATCCTTCCAACCCGAAAATCCCATGGATCTGGGACCTTTCAGGACC
>NW_024967265.1:1821-2467 GCF_019238085.1 Lagopus leucura
GGGAGGAAGCGGAGGTGTGAGGTCTCCTTGAGGTCATGAGTTTTGTTGGACCCAAAAGGAGAGATGGATCCAACTGGAGAGCGAGATTTTGTGTCCTGCAGGACACTCCTGGGGCTGCAGGAGTCATCTTGAGATCCTCAGCTCCCCTGTTCTGGGTTGAATTGTGTGACCCACACTGCAGCTGTGTGGGCAGATGGTTGCTGTTCCCATTCGTAGGTACAGCATTCCATGTTTTGATGCTCCCACACCTCGTCTGGTGGCACTGCATCTTCATGGGATGCTGGGGCCAGAGAGTTCCAAAAGGACCCTAAAGGAGATTTGGGAAATCCATCAGGAGAAGCAATGCCAGGGCAATGGCAGCACAATCTCATATCTGGAACTACTTTTAGGGTTTCTGCCCCGTGGATTTGTCTATCCCAGTACTGTATTGTCCCTTTTATGCCAATGGCTGACTGAAAAACTCCTCTGCATCCCATCCCATCATGTTCCATCCCATCCCATCCCATCCCATCCCATCCCATCCCATCCCATCCTATCCCGTCCCATCCCATCCCATCCCATCCCATCCCATCCCATCCCATCCCATCCCATCCCATCCTATCCCGTCCCATCCCATCCCATCCCATCCCATCCCATCCCATCCCAT
>NW_024967266.1:0-810 GCF_019238085.1 Lagopus leucura
CATTGGGGTGGCACCGGGGTATCATCGATTGGGGTGCCATTGGGATTCCCTCTGAGGTGACATTGGGGTGCCCTCAGGGTTGCCATTGGGGTTCCCATTGGGTGCCACTGGGGTATAATCAATTGGGGTACCACTGGGGTGTCCATTGGGTGCCCATTGGGTGCCACTGGGGTGCCATTGTGGTGTCATTGGGTACCATTGGGGTGCCATTGGGATGTCCATTTGGGTGCCATTGGGGTGCCTTTGGGGTATGATCAATTGGGGTCCCCATTGGGGTGCCATTGGGATTCCCAGTGGGGCACCACTGGGGTGCCATTGGGACACCCATTGTAGGGATTCCCATTGGGGTGACTGTAGGGCGCCCATGGGGTGCTACTGAGGTACTCACTGGGGTGCCATTGGGTTTCCCATTGGGGCACCCATTGGGATGCCCATCGAGCAGCCACTAGGATGCCCACTGGGGTGCCATTGGTGTGCCATTGGGATGCCATTGGGGTGACCATTGGGTGCCCACTGGGGTGCCATTGGGGTGCCATTGGGATTCCCATTGGGGTGGCATTGGGATACCCTCTGGGGTGTCTTTGGGGTGCCCATTGGGTGCCCATTGGGGTGCCATTGGGGTGCCCCGTGGGATTCCCACTGGCAATCCCTTTGGGGCACCCATTGGGATTTCCATTGGGCTGCCGTTGGCTGTCATTGGGGTGCCACTGGGATTCCCATTGGGGTGCCACTGAGGTACTCACTGGGGTGCCATTGGGGTTCCCACTGGGGTGCTATTGGGGTGCTACTGGGTGCTATTGGGGTCCCTAT
>NW_024967266.1:882-1013 GCF_019238085.1 Lagopus leucura
GGGTGCTATTGGGGTGCTACTGGGTGCTATTGGGGTCCCTATTGGGATGCCACTGGGGTACCCTTGGGGTGCCCCTGGGATTGCCATTGGGGTGGCACCGGGGTATCATCGATTGGGGTGCCATTGGGATT